>NC_135785.1:72775000-73075000 GCF_051106095.1 Pogona vitticeps
TGTACTGACCTTCTTTTAGCCTTAGATTGATCTTCTTAGGGTTGTTGATGTCACTTCCTTCTCACATTTCCTTCTTGAACCAGTTTGGGAAAGGACAGAGTACATCTTGCCTATGTTCTCAATAACTGGCAAGCAGTCATGGCTTGCTGTATCTCCATCTCAGCTAGATTAGGATCCTTATTATTGTTCCTATACTGTACTAATATATTTCTCTAAAAAACACTCACTTTCTTTTAAAATACATATTATATATTATAATATAGATATATATAATATAAATAATATAAATACATATTTTTATATAAAAAGTAAAGAAATCATATCCAGAAACCTTATATATGTAAGTTAGCTGAGGCTTGATATATATATATATATAGGGCAAGCCACAGCTAACTTAAATATATAAGGTTTCTGGGTGTGATTTCTTTACCAGCAAGGAAGTGTACTCTGCTACCTATTCCAAAATTAGGGGCTCAATATACAAATTAAGTTAGCTGTGGCTTGCCCTACTAATATCTTTAGCAGACTCCATAAATGGAGTGGGCAGACTGGCCAAAGTTTCCAGAGGCCACCTGATGAATCAGAACAAGTGCAAGAGGAAGTGATAGGATATTTAAACTGAGGAACAGCTGTCGTTCAAGAAGTGCAATATATTTCTCAGACTTACTCCCTATGAACTCAGAAACGAATTTGTGGGCTAAGGTGTGAGAATGAAAGTTCTAACAATGCTCACCAAACCAAGAAAAGAAGAATAGATGGTTGAAAATCAAAGCTTAAGCAGAACAGCAAGCAATTAAAAGTTGGAAATCATTCTTCCACAAATCTTTAAATGAGAAAACATTATGCACAGGGGGTATTACTTTTTAAAATGGCAGAGAACATACAATTTCAGCAAGGGTGCAAATTTCCATAAAGATCTTGTATTTATACTCCATCCGTCCCCCTTTATTTCCCCTTTACAGATTGCAGTTAAAACACATGCACTGCTTACAGAGAAATTCATTTTTATTTTATTTTTTCCTTTTTCATGTCAATTACAGAACACTTTGTTAAAATGATTACATAATTTTCGCAGAAGCTGGATACTGCAGGCTGGAGGAGATAAACCCACTTAAATGTGACTAATGTACTCACAAATGCCTGCCCAGAGCAGAGTTTCTCAGTTAGGCATCACTCATACACTATATTCTAAAGCCTCTCTGCAGAATTACTCCAAATGCTATGGACCCCCCCCAACACACACACACACGCCAGTGGGGCTAGTGGGAGGAGAGGAATCTTTTCACAGGCGAAGGTGCTTATGAATTCTAGAGTTGTTTTTAGGCCAAAGCCTGGAAGTTATGTGGTTCTAATAATCCATTTTCCTCAGACCTCACCTCAACACTTGGTTCTTGTCTTGTGATAAGGTTACACTGAATAGTGCTGGCATCCTTCAAGGTTACTGTTCCAGAAAATATTTGCAAATAATTTGACATGCTGTCAGCTAGCAGCAGTGAACTCATATAATTCAACATACTAATGTGGCTTTTCACGCCTTAAGCTATAAATAAGCCTGATCGTCGAAAGTTTCTGTAATGTTTATTTAATAGCAATCTTTTCTAAATAAATCTTGATTATTCCCTTGCACTTGGGTAGAGATCTCCTTCTGATATAACAGTTGCTTCTGACCGCAGGCCTCCATTTCCTCTTTTCATCACCCTGAAATAACCTCTTAAAGAAATAACAACATTATTATTAGATGGATCCAAGACTTTCAACCGGGGAAATCTGTTTCCATTTCTGTCCTAGGCCTGAATACTAATAAAAGAATACAGAAACCATCACACTAGTTCTTAACAGCGGGCCTTTTGTATTTCAACAAAAGGGGAAACAACATGGAAGAAGCCTTTTTCTTTTTGTTTTCTTTTGTTGATTCACAAAACCAAGTCTCTAAAACCCAAATGATTCACATCAATGAAAAAGAGATACACAACAGTCATTTTTTGTGTGTGTTCCCGCCTTTATTTAATCTTTCTTTCACCTTCTGTCTCTCAGATGTCCAAGGAAAATTTTCATCCAATTGCATGAGGGCTGCTGTCAGTAGCCAATCAGAACATCTAGAAGTGGGAAATAGTGGGAGTTTTGGATCTGTAAAAGGCCCCTGGATTGGTTGGAATCTAATGAAAGACACACTTTTGTTTCATTCATTCCTGTGGGTGAGATTACTGTGTGCTGCTCACTCCTGGTGCCCTCCATCATGGATTTTACTGCCTACCTGCTTCCATTTGAATCCTTTACTCCCTTTCTTTTCTTTTTCTTTTTGCTTTTCCTCTCTCTCTCTCTCTCTATTTCTTTGGATTATTTTTGCTGCTCTGTCTGCTTTGCCTATGCCAGATCCTGATTTGGATAACTGACTCCCCCAGGAGTCCTACAAAGATTTACAGACCTCCCAGGTAAAGATAGGTTCTATGATTCAGCGTAGCTGACATTGTCACCGTAAAGGGTTAATACCAGAAAGAAATCAAATAATTGGTAACCAGCTGTTTGTAAAACTCTTCTGGGTATCTCACTATAACTGTTTTCATTGCTGCAATAATTCCAGGCCACTCCAGAACTTGTTAATTCTAAACACATTCTATTTACTTACATTACTTCTAGGTTGCATGTGAAAAACATAAAGTTCCAAAATATTACAAGCATGTAACTTTTAAGAAGTGGCAGGTATGTTGCTTTATCTTGCAAAGTTATCCTTCTCGCTATGGACAAAACTGTAGGCAAAAATAAATGCTTAAAAGGTGAACTTAAGTTATACTTGAATACAAAACATAGGAGTGTTCAAATACAGGAGCATCTTCATAAAGAGTACAGACAGGCTCTTTTAAGAATAAAAGGGAGCAATAAGAACTTACAGCCTAATAAGGCAAAGAAAACATCTTTAAAATATTTCATTAGAACTAAAAAGCAATATAACTTTGTAAGCTACAAAAGTTTTCTTAAAAACACATTGAAGAGTATCAGAGTTCTTAGAATAAGAAAATATGAAATGAAAAGCATTACTTAGCTCTAAAAATTTTATTAACACAGAGAAAAATATTTTTTCTTAAAAAAGAAAAGCTCACCCATCCTGCCCAGCCTTTATATAATTCTATGTATTCCCATGAGTATCTCTTGGCCTTTCTCAGTCCGTCTATGTCTTCCCACTTTCCGTCTGTGTCATCCTTTCAGATGGTTCACCTTAAAATGACAGAAATCTCTTGTTTTCATACTTTTTGATATTTGGTGTTAATCAAAACATGTGACATAGAATGTCAGCTCTCCCTTAGGTAAGCAAAGTCCTTGGGTAGCTATCTGCTAGGGCAGTGGTCCCCAACCTTGGGCCTCCAGATGTTCTTGGACTTCAACTCCCAGAAATCCTGGCTAGTAGAGGTGGCGGTGAAGGCTTCTGGGAGTTGCAGTCCAAGAACATCTGGAGGCCCAAGGTTGGGGACCACTGCGCTAGGGTATTAGCCAGCTAAGGTACAAGCCAGTTAGGCCAGCTGAGCCGGAAAGTTGCGCCCACCTTTGGCACCTTAGCATCATATTTGGACAGTACACCCTGAATGACTGTTACGTGCTTTTACATTTAAAATGTTTCATTCATAAATACTACAGGATATTATATGAGTTTGTACTCCTCGTTGTTACCACATTAAATCAGGAAATTATTAATTACTTATTATGAGGCTAAAGCCTTATAAAACAAACACCACTTTTGTTATTCTTTTCTACTTTCATATCAAGAAATAAACTACGTACTTAAAATTCTGCTTTTCTTCCTTTTACACCGTTTTTTAAACACTTCTTCTGTACAATATATGGCTATTCTCATTTGTTTAACACAGGTTTCCATATCTATTTTACGGTAATTCTTTGTTAATTAACATTATACGTACAGTAAATGTAACTCAAACAGCAAAATAACTGCACTCCATTTCCCCTTTGTTATTGTCTCTCTTCACATAATGTAAGCATAATTCTGCTTACTTTTTTCATTGTGAGTACTGGCATGAAACTCAACGAACTGTTTCTACTGTCTTATCAATTACTTTGTCTACTGAAAGCAAACTGGGTGTATTTTGGTTTTATAATATAAACTTATATCTCCAGCTATGGTTGTTTTAAAAAACTACTTTCACTCTTAATGCACTCTTAGTGTACTTCTCTGGGGCACTTTTTAAAAGGGCTATTCAATTTTAGAGCAACACCTTTGCACCCCATCCAAATTCCTTACATTTTTCTCTCTCATATATTTCTATCAAAATCCACTTTGGTTTGAGAAGGGCTTTGATTGTATTGTTGCCTTAATTTTGTTGCTTGATTGTCTTGGTTTTGGGGAGGGGAGACTCTCTCTCTCTCTCTCTCTCTCTCTCTCTCTCTGTGTGTGTGTGTGTGTGTTATTTTGCTGCTTTTTCCTGGGATGTGTGTACTTTCACTGTTTGATAGATTTCTTAAAATGATCATGTAGTTAATTTACTGTGCATTTATGTTAAAAGTGTGTGTTTTGATGGTTCGGGGGGGGGAGGATGTTTTGTGTTGTTCACTTTGGTGTGCAGTAGGCTGCTTGGCAGCTTCCTTGCCTCCTCCACCACCACCCCATGCTGGCCAGGCCAAGAGAGAGTTCGTCATGATGATTGCCTGGCATTTAACTGTTTTCTCTTTTCTGCTTTGTAGTCAGTTCATGGATGTGCAAGGTATTTTTTGCTTTGTGCATGGGACTGATAGTGGTGATTATCTTGGCTGGACGAGCATCTTTGTGTGGCTTCTGGTGGTGGTGTGCACTGGGAGAGCTTTGTTTCTCTGTTAAATTCTTTCCTTCCCAGTTATTTTATCCAAGAATTTGTATTTGTTGCCATCAATTTTTTTTTAAAAAAAATTGGGACTAACTGTGTTTTGTATCCTTTGCATTATATTGTTTTATTATGTTTTTAGTTGCCTTGGGCCTTCTAATCGGATAAATTTATTAAATTATACGCATGAATGGAAAATAAAAGTGGTTTATATGAAGTACCTTTCAAGGGATGAGCCAGGCAAGAACCAAGAAGAATAAACTGGAGCCTTATGTAGGTGTACATAAAACCCTTTCTGAACTTCTCCAAGATGAGTCAGAACTCAGCAGGGAAACACAGTATAATCAAGGATGGGTGCTGGACCTGTCATTTGCAAGTCACATCTTCTGAACAGAAGGAAGCTAGGCTTCTCATCAGTGAAACAACTTCTTTGTGCTATACTCTGGGCAAATATTTGGATTACTAAAGTGAATTTATGAAGCAATTACTTTTAATGCTATAAGAGGAAATTAAGTACTCATTGATTCTTGATTTATAATCTGGAGCTAAAAGATCATGAAAAAGCAAATATAACTTAATTAAATGTCCTTTGACTTTGCTACTATTGCAGCCTTCACTCATAAAGTAAGCAAAACAACCCATTCTTGGAACATAAATGTATATTGGTTCTTCTAGTTCAAAAGGCAAATAATTTACTGACTAAATATATTCACTAAAGTTAACCCAAGTGAAAGATTTCCCCCCTCCCAGTGGCCTCTGGCACTTAAAGGAAAAGTGGCTGGTATAATTGTAAGGAATTTGCAGCACCACGAATGACAGAAGCGCTTACTCTGTAAAAGAGGAAAGAAAAGGGGTATTTCCTTTTGTTTTCTGGTGCAGTTAAAAAAAAATCTAATATGCTTCTGAAGTAGAATATACTGTGAAAAGAATGAATCTTTATGGTTGTATTCATTGCCTACATGCTTGTGGTTATTCATTTTTGACACAGAACCCATTAACCTGGGAAAATTTAATTGAATTCTATAGTAACGTTGCCATTTTTCCACCTTGAAGAGTAAATAAATTGAAAGAAACAACAACGGTACTTCTAAAGTGTAACACTTCAACTGATGTATTTGGCCAATTAAGTAGTCGGTGTGACTTCTTCTTTGTATTACAGAAATAGGAGTGGGAGAAACAAAGAATTGATGAACAAACTACTACTGAATGAATCACAGAAGTAAAATCCATTGTGAAGTGAGATTTTAATAAGGTAGACTATTTGTAGGTACACTCAGTCAATCTTACATTAACCTTTGAGTCAATAACTGAGTTTTATTTCTGCATGAATAAAGAGATGCATTCTAAATAGTTTTGAACTCACTTGAACTTGGTGAGTATCCGAGTTACCCCTAGAGACAAGGGTTTTGAAGGATCTGGTCCTCCATGATGATCGCAATAATATGCTAGAAGCCTCAGCATCATCTATTAAGCAATTTATGAGAGCTCTAATAGAGTTTAAGAGAATGAGCTTTGAATTATAAAACTGTGTTCTGAAAGAAAGACAGAAACTATGTGTGTATGCAGCGAATTTCTTTTAGTATTATCATTTTTGAAGAGTCGGTGCATAGGGTTAGTGATGGGAACTCAGGACACCTGGGTTCAAATTCCTATTTGGCCATAGAAACTCACTAGGAATTGGTAATGGTAAACCACTCCTTGAACATCTCACATAAAAATCCTACTAGGCTTGCCATACATCAGAAACAACTTCACAGTCCGTAACATCAGCAACAACAAGATTTGACTTTTTCCCAAGCTTTAACTGAGATGCTTTACCTAGATCCTTAAGGAACAACAAAATAACTTGTTTGGATCATGGCAGACATTCCATAGGTGACTGCAGCCCATCTGTGCATCCCCCTGCGCTCCATGAACAAGGGGACAAAGGTGCTTGAGGAGTTATTACCACACAGGAGAATACAAGTTTCTGCAATAAACTCAGAACTTTATTGCAGAACTATTTGCAACAAACTGATCGACTTCACTGACTTTTTCCCATCCAGACTCCTTGTCTCCTCAGGCAAGATGGTTAGGTTTCACCTCCTGTTATCATCAATTCAGATTCTCTGGATAGTTCTGTTCATCTCCAGTCCCTTAGTATCCCTGTTCTCTCTCATGCTCTTCTTTTGCACAGACATTCCTTCTGAGTGCAGAATGTGGGCACTGGGAAAAGAAATCCAGGTGGGCGCAGATGGGCAAAGAGAGCTGGTGGTAGAAGAAGATAATATGTCTCATAAGAAAACAGAAGCACTCTGGAAGGTGACCAAGTAGCTTCTTGCTCCTTCCTATACAGAGTTTGTTCTAAACACTCTGTTTCTTGAAGTATACTACATGATTTACTCACTCACTCCTGTTCCATATACTGAAGCCAACAAGAGTGGAAATTTAATCTCACTTAATCACTGGAGATAGGACATTATCTTCTGCCACACTGGAGGAAAGCAGGTAGAACTCTTGCTTACTACTGTACTGCCACAATAGCACCTGTGAGTGGCACATGGACAGAGTGATGCAACCTCATGCCTATTGAAGTAAATGGCATGATCGGGCTGCTTCTCTGTTTGCTTGTTCAACTAAAGACGATGGATGGCTGCCCCAGTCACCTTCTCCCACCTGTGCTCCCTGGAGTGTGTTGAAAAAAGGATAACAAGGCAACAAAAACAGTGAGGTTACCAGTCGGCAACAAGCAAACAAGTAATAGTTGATTAAGATAGGAAAGACTTGAGTCTGGGGTTCTATCTGGCGATTCTCAAGTTTCAGAAATTTCCTCATACTTGACTCTGGTATTGGAATGGAAGGTTTTGAATCGCTTGTATACCTGTTTGTTTTATACTTTGTTGTTTGTCTTATGTCTATATTTGAAGGTTTTACGTATTGCAGAGACTGTGGATCTGGGTTGTCCACTTCTTTGTATGATAGGTCTAAGGACTGTAAGTAAAGAATTGAGTAAGTTGAGTACTTGCATTGTCTGTCCTCATGCTGCTTAATGATAAGTTCCTTTTCTTTCAAGCAAAAAAACAAACAACAAAAAACCCTATAGACAACTGTGGAAACACACCGGTAGGAGTCTGATGCAAATTTGTGAACTTGTACCCCTTCTCTAAGATTGTCTCTGCCACCAATTCAGGCAAATAGTGTTGTCTTTTGAACTGCTGCTTTGCCTACGTTGGCTATATTCATGACATTTCTTTTGTAAAAAATGTTTTTGGTGAAACACAGGTTTGTTTACTTTGGTGACAACATAAACCATGTGTCATAGCAATAATCAGCAGTATATGTATGTATTATATCATGTGACTTCTATCTATAAAATAATATTATGTAGGAGTTGTAAACAACAGCAAATATTTTATTAAAAGCCACACAAATCGGAACTGCTGAATAGCTCAATAGTTTAGGACTCTGACTGCTGAGCCAGAAATTGGGATTTCAGTTCCGCACTGTGTCTCCTTGACAAGGGCTGACTTGATGATCAATAGGGTCCCTTCCAGCTTTGCAATCCTAAAATGATGATGATGAAATTAAAAAGTTTAGTGAACTAGCAAAAACAAAATATAAGAAAAATTTCAATAGGCAATTTCTTCAATATATAATCACAAGCTTCTACTTTTATTCTTTATAACTTAAACTCTTGTTGTTGCTTATCCATAGATTGATATTTACTCTAACACAAATACTAACTGACCACACTATTATTCACAACTACTTCTCAAAGCGGATGACATTTATTCCCATTCTCACTCCACTTAACTTTCAAATTCTATTTGAAAGCATCAACACCAACTAATTCTGATTAACTCTCCTTCATACATCTCCTTTATAGACAAAACACAATATCTCCAGCCAGAAAACACACATAGCAATCAGCTTGCAGTTCCATTCCTAAACATTCTTCCATACTTCTCAACTGGCGTTAACTGTCTCCTGTTACATTGTCAATTCTAATTGCTTATCATGTAAGCTAATATCCAAACATATATACTGTGCAAAATCATTATACAATCCCTGAGGACAGTGTAGGGTTATGCCACAATCCTACAGCTCTGATGGATCACGGATTTTTGCTTCCAGGAATCTTGGTGACTTCATCCCGTACCCTGTTCAGTATCTCTGCATGCAGAGCTCTAACCGCAGAAATTGCCATGATGAGCTAATGAGAAGCCAGTGGTGAACAATTGTGTGCCTGATTATATGACCTGGCTACATAGCTGCAGGAGCTTCTACGGTTGGAATTGAAAAGGATCCTGGCCTTCATCTCTAACAGATTAGACACACAACTGACAACAGAGAGGTGGTGACGGAAGTGCTGTACCAGTGCTAGGGAGAAACACAGCTCCTGATACAGCACTACACATCACAGTATTAATTTGTTATGGGGCCCAGTCCTACGTGCCTGGCAGGAGAATATAGAATGTTAAAGTCAGTCTTCTACAACGTGTTTTCCCGAAAATAAGAGAGGGTCTTATATTAATTTTTGCTCCAAAAAACGCATTAGGGCTTACTTTCAGGGGATGTTTTATGTACAACAGCCTACATTTATTCAAATACAGTCATGTCATCTTCTTCTGATAGCTGCACAATGCTTGAGGGCGGGGTTTCATTTAACTAGGGCTTATTTTGGGCTTTTAATTAGGGCTTATATTACGATCATCCTGAAAAATCATACTAGGGCTTATTTTCAGGTTAGGGCTTATTTTCAGGGAAACAGGGTGGTAGCCTTGAAATATATAATAAAATGTGGCTGAATAGCTCTCTGAGTTAGGCATTTGTCTGTAGAGCCACATGTTGAGAGTTCAATTCCCCACTGTGCCTCCAAGGGGAAGCGCTAGCTGGTTTGGCCTTGGGCAAGCTGCACAGTCCCAAGAAGAAGGGAATGGTAACCCATTTCTGAGTATTCTCTACTGATAAAAACCTAAAAAGGGCCACCAGAGTCAGAATTAACTTGACAGCACACATTTATAATAATATAATAATAAGCAGAACTTTTCTATCTTCCTGTGAGCTCCAGACACAACTGATTTTTTTTCAGTTCAAAGATGTGAACAGACCCCCTGTTCTTCATTGCCATTGTTTCAAGAGACAGGTATATTAGAACATTCATCTGCATTGTGTTACATGAAAACTGGTTGCTATGAAAATTGCTGTGTTGTAAATGGGCAGGGAATGAGTCCAGGTGAACAACAGGCAGCGAAAGTGAATGCAATTGTGAAATCTCATATTTTATTACTGCCAAGGGGAACATCTGCAGAAATGTGTACTGTGCAGAACATAAATGGAAATATGATACATCTTAAAATGACCCTCTGCACAGAGAACATAAGGCTGAATAAATAATTAAACCAATGACACTGCTTTTAAAAGAGTCAACAGGAAAAAGACCATTTGCTTTTATCTGATGTGCAGAAAAAAAGAACGAAAAATTGCATATTGACATCTATTGCAAACGGTACTTTTCCTGATAATTACAAGTTCAGATTATACTACTAATGCTATGAAAAAGGAAGATTACCACAGCACAAGAAAAGTCAGAAATGAGAAGATTATGCCAGACAGGGGTTATGGGGACTGCATACCGTACAATATGATAAGTGAAAGAGGATGTCTTAGAATTGCTTTTTAAATAATTCATGAAGCCCAAAATTTAGACCGTTTTTTTTTCCTCTCAACCAATATCCATTATGTATTCAGATCCAATTAATACCAACCGGACTTGTTTCTTCTCAATATGCTGGACTTTTTGGTTCTTTTCTTTCACTGTTCCAGTCTGATCTTTTTCACTATTCCTTCCTTCCTCTCTTTGTAAGTGTTGTCTCTTCCTTTTCCAGTGTCCAATAGTCTTCCTCAAGGTTCTTTTCTATGATTTTCTTGATTATATATTTCTGAAATGTGGACCTGGGAAATTGTACTTTTTTGTGGACTACAACATACCAGAATCTGCCAGAGTGTGTGGCCACAAGCCATGCCACCTAGGATTTTAGCAGTAGTCATTAAAAAAAAAACCATCACAAAAACTTTTTTAAGCTGTGAAGAAAATAAACAAAGCTGTCACTATAGGGAGAGGGAAAGGTGATACTGTCTTCAAGACCTCTCAGATGTCTACATCTGAATTTGTGGACCTGGCCAGATATTATAACAGGCAGGTGTTATTCTCTCACATGCTGGAGCTGCCTCACTTCAGCTGCTGCCTCTTGCCAATTTGGGATTCCTTGTGGCAAACACAAGAGGGACCTCCAGGAAATGTGACATGTAAAAGCTATTTTAACGTGTTTTAACTTATGTAAGCTGCCCCGAATAGACGTTGTCTAGAGGGGCGGGGTAAAAATCGAATAAAAAAAATAAAAGCTTCCTCACATATTCCAGCTGCCACTCACATATGACTCTTTACGTCTCAGCAGTCCTTGGAGAAGAATGACCTTGGAAATGGCTTGACAGAGCAGCTGTACATTATTGCAAAATTTCCTTTTGCTATAGCTATTTATTTATGTGCCTCAAAAGTCTCATTTTTATGCACATGTGAATGTCTCATTGCCAAAGAGACCTGGGGTGCTTGACTCTTTGCTGTTGTTGTTTAGTTGTTAAGTTGTGTCTGGCTCTTCTTTGCCAAGAAAACTCCATGGACAGAAACAGAAGGCTTGACTCTACTGTTTACCTAAAAGAGAGCATGTGGAGACCTGCAAAAGCAGGTCATCCCTTACCTTCACCCTGCGGTAACCTTTCATCTCATTGTTCCAAGGAGAGAAAGGTTAAGCTAAAATCAGCCAAAGATTTCCACATGTGAGCACCTGAAGGTTGTTTCTTCTACAAACATGCCAGGCCAGAAAGGCAGTAAGTTAATTCCCTGAACTTAAGTTGAACCTACATGAATTTTTATGGAGATGAGCTATTTGTGAGTAAACTAAACCTTGCTTTTTTCTTACTAAGGGACTTTTATCTTCTTCTTTTGCTTCAAGTATATAATATTGGCTTTCACCAGCCACATAGGGCAGCTGCTATTGCAACTGCTTCCAAATATTTTTGCCAGTATTACTAAAGACTCCATTATCTTTAATGTAACCACCACACCCTGTTGGTTTGAATCAGTTTTCTTCCTGCTTGCCTCATGTTGAGCATTGGACTTAGTTTGTTGAGAACCTGCTTGAAGCAACTGAGTAGAGTGTAGGGTGGTTAGGGGAGGAAGATCAGGTCTGTGCTCCTCTTACCTGTGTTCCTGTTCATATAGAGGGCCATAATCTTTTCCACATTGTGTGTTCTGCTCTTTGCATTGTCTTTAAGTTGTCTTTCTTTCTCCCCACACATTTACTCAATGGTTGTCATGTTGTGTTTCTGCTCTGTAACGTCTATAAAGTCTGCCCTTCCATCTCCCCCTTTCTAATTTAGCTAAAGCTCTTGTTCAATCTGTCCATTTCCCCGCTGCTGATATTGTGACACTTGGTCCCTCTTCCTTCTCCTCCCTTGAATTTTTCTGCTCATCATCCATTCCCTTCATCATAATGAGCTTCTTAATCCCCCTCCCTTCCAGCAGGGTAATTGTGTCGATCTGTACTAGTAAAATGGCAAAAAATTAAAAAATTACAAAAGTCTTGTGGAACTGTAAACACTAACAAATATATTACAGTATCAATGTTTGTGGATTACCATCTGCTCTGGAAAAGTTTCTGCCGTAATCAGTTTGTTAGTCCTTAAAGTTCCACAATACGTTTCTGGTTATTTCCCGTCCTGCATTCCCCCTTCTACATTACATTTAGGTTTCTTTTATGGCTAATCTCGCTTCTTTCGAACCTCATCGTTATGTGAGCTGATCATTAAACCTGCCCTTCCCTAACACCTCCTTCATCCTTTGCCTTTACCCACCATTGACATTTTTTGTCTCCTGGCACTTGTCAGGCTCCTTTTGTTACAGACATTAAACACTTGTCATAAACTTACCTTTTCACACTGGCTTCCTCAAAACTGATATTCCTTATATCCTGTTCCCCTTCTCTGCCCAGTCTCTGTAAGCCTGGGGGCAAACACAGCATGTTCTTTTATCTTGTATTGTATTGCAGCGCATATCTATTGTAAGTGCTTTAGCATTATAAATAATATATTAAACCACAAAAATACTGGTTTGGAAAAGCAGTATATCTCATAACCTAAACATTAACAAACACACACAGGCACAAGCATACACACACACACAAACACACACAAGCAGAAGTTGCAATAATTCCATTATTCTACTCTGCAATTTAGCCTGTTTGCTTTCTCCCCTCATTTCAAAGGAGAGTGTGGCTACCCACCTTTGAATCATCTCTGGGTGTCAGGGGACTTTGGGTGGAATTAATTCTGGAGGGTTCCTTCTCCCATCAGTGGACTTACCTGATGGTGGTGATAGGAATCACCAACAGCATTCCTAGCTATCTAAGTGCCATTTTTAATTTCCCACTATGCCCCCAATGTTGTATTGGGGTATTCTGTGAAATTAAAATGGCCTCATTGCCCGTTGCTGCTTGGATTGCCAGAGCAGGGATTTCCAAAATGGCGAGGATAGACAGGGCAAGTATCAGCTGTGACTAGGCTGAGATGCAGAGCCTGCTCGTCGTTCAGATTCTTCAGTCTTGTGTGTGTTGCGTCTGTAGTATAGCTCTTTAATAAGCCAAGAGCTCTTCTGTAGCAACATTTCTCCCTCAAACAATCCCCCAACAGCAGCCACAAAGTTCAGATTCCACACAAGAGTTCAAGGCTGGAGATGAGTCAGTGAGATAACAAGCAGCCATCTTAAGCAAGCTATCATCACATATGACTTGAGATCAATCTCAATGATTCTTTGCCTGACCATTTTGCCCGAGGGCAAGACAATGAAATGTACTTAGAGATGTTTGCTTACTGAAGTGAATCTGACATGGCAACAAGTGTGAGAGAAGAGGATATCAATAGAACTAAGCCTCTGTGGCTGGAAACCTCTGGATTATGTTGTTCTTATAATAAAAAGCCCAGATGTACACCAGGAGTAGCTATTTCTCTTGTTTCCAAAGAAGACGGGCAGCATTCCTAGCAAAACCAACTGTTTATTTCACTGTAAAACAGCACAGTTGTTTGCTTTTTGTGTATCTTCAAATATGGAACTAGAGGGGAAAAATACGTAGAGTTATATATGCTTCAAGAGGTTAACTGTTATCATTCATCATTAGCAAAAGCCAGGCTGTCATCACTTTATAATCTGGGAATCTACTACTCATTAGTAGTTTAGGCTTATTTATCAAGATGTTTATAATCTGTTTATGAATTTTGGCAATACACTTGAAGAAGTTACTAAAAAATTACAAAAAAAGGAGAGGAAGTGTATGTTCACAATGAGGATCAAACAGGAGCAAATTGCTTGCGATATACACAACACAGGAATATTTATCACTCAGTGGGATACACACGTCTCCTGGTTACTCATCTTTAAGAATGGCAAATGTCCATGGGTTTGTAATCTAGACTAGGCTAGAATGTGCATCTGTGTATAACAACAGCAAGGATTCTGTTTGGCAAGGATGGATGTACAGAAAATGAACTGTAATATATAATTTACCTCTCAATAGCCATTTCTCAACTTTCCACTAGACCAACATCATATCTCCAGATGGCGTTATGGAATTTTTATAGCTAGAAAAAGGAAGAAGGCACAGATTTCTCATAATGGGGATTACCAGAGAGAAGAGACAGATAAACCTTTAATGTTCTTCAGTGTGGCTGCAAATTTAGATTATGTGCGGTCTAGTTAATTCCAATTTATGGTGACCCTTGCCAGGCTTTTGGGGATACAGAGTACTCAGAAATGATTTAGCATGCACTTCTTCTGGGGCACTCTGGAATTATGCAGCCTGCCCAAGATTATGCGGGTTGGCACTTCTCCTGGAAGGCACAGACAGACACCCAACTACTGAGCTGCTGCCAAGCCAGTGAAAACATTTTTCAATATAAATGAACGGTTGCTGAAGGTGTAAAGAGTGTTTTGGGGATTCCTGTTGCACTCATGACAAAACATAGCTTCCAGCTATGGATGACCTGGATCTGACAAGGATGGTTCAACAATAGCATGAAAAACGTTCTGCATGCTGGCCACATCTCATGCCCCACTTATATATAAAAGGTTTCCTTCTACATATATCTTGCCCATCATAAATAGCATATCTCAAACAAAACACTAATGCGTTTTCTACAGTTTGGCCAAAATCATGTTGAGTTTTCACATTGCTATAGTGCCATCAATGTAAATCTCATTGGTGAATTGCCATAAGTTGCAAAGGTAGTGTAGGCATGTTCTGTTCCATAAGGTAAAGGTAAAGGTTCCCCTTGACAATTTTTGTCCAGTCGTGTTCGACTCTAGGGGGCGGTGCTCATCCCCATTTCCAAGCCCTACAGCCAGCGTTTTTGTCCGAAGACAATCTTCCGTGGTCACATGGCCAGTGCAACTTAGACACGGAACGCTGTTACCTTCCCACCGAGGTGGTCCCTATTTATCTACTCGCATTTGCATGCTTTCAAACCACTAGGTTGGCGGGAGCTGGGACAAGCGACGGGAGCTCACTCCGTCGTGTGGATTCGATCTTATGACTGCTGGTCTTCTGACCCTGCAGCACAGGCTTCTGCGGTTTAGCCCGCAGCGCCACCACGTCCCTCTGTTCCATGCCAAGTTGCAAAACTCAGCCTGCCATAGCAAATGCCTGGGCTATCTTCTTAACTTTTGACAACTCACTAGTGACATTTATGCCAATTTCCATATACTAGCAAGGACAACGAAGACGATTTTGGTCCTTATGTACTGAATAGTACAATTCAAGAGGATGATAACAATATCTCAGGACTTCATGTCTGCTATCTACACCACATGAAACACACTGAGTTTCTTCATGAACGACAACCATGAAGAGTGTAGAATTTGCTGTTTATCACACAGTAGAAAACATTGGCAAAGAAAAGGTTTGTGACCAATCAAGTTACAGGAATTCTTCTAGCAAAAGCATCGGGGTTGTTGTGAATGTGGAGAGCTGCTATAGAAGTGATAGTATTTGGCAGTGCCTAGTTGAGAAACAGACATTGTTGAACATGTGTTCTCTGAATGAGATGGAACAGCAGTCATCAGCACTGTTCAAGCTCTGAAGCCAGCAAATGAGATTTCATTAGATCCCAATAACCTATAGTCTTACATACTGCAGTCAGATCAATACTTTTATCTCTATCAAGATATTCTACATTTGTTTTTCTTATGCCTTGAACATCTCTGGATATGCTGCTTTTACACAAATAGACTTGGCCTGTTATTCGAAGACATTGAAAAAGCTTGCTGTTGTATTGATCATGTCTACTCTAAATATTTACTCGCTCTTCAGCAAATCAATTTATGTGACTTTGAGTCTGTGCAAGCTGCTTACTGCTGATCGTATTGTTAGTTGTGTAGCCCTAAGATGGCCGATGGGTCTTGTTCAGTAAAGCCATTCCCATTAATTCCCTTGCTGGGTTCGTGCCGTTCATTTGTTCAAAGGAGCTCATTCCCCTTAGTAAATCAGCCACTACTGCACTAAATTTTCCGGAGGTCTAGTTTTTGCTGCAAAAGTTACCATTCAGAGAAAGGGCCAAAAATATTTATGAAAAATGAAAGCATCATGCATTCATCTCCTTCTGTAGAATTATGCATTTCTTCTTCCTCCTGACACCTGATGCCTTACCAATCATCTTGCAGTCTTTTTTGTAAAGGAGTGTGAAAGACTGATACCTGTATATGTGTGCACATGTGAATGTACGTACTGTATCTTGTTTCTCAAGCAACAAAAAAATGTTCAGTACTAGTATGCTTTCACAATGTGCCTAACTCATAAACATGACAAAAACCTAATTGCTTTTCTATGACTTGATTTAAATAAAATAAAAACCAATATTAATCTTGAAAGTGAGCAATGAGCTGCACATTGTGTGGTCCACAGTTTGTGACAACATTAATGTTAACTTTAAGCAAAGTCTTCTTTGCTGAAATTCAAAGCAGCGTTGTTGGGCCTGAACACATGTCTTAACCCAATGCACTATCTATAAAGACCAGTGAGCCTCCCAGAAGGACTTATACATCCAAAAATAAAATAAAATAAAAACACCACCAAAGAAGCAAAAAAAATTAATGATAACATCAGACTAAATGACTGCAAGATTTGTGTAATCCTGATTATTTTTGTACCCATGTTGGGTATCAACAGGAGTCGACCATACTAACTTGAAACTTCCTAAGGATTCCCAGGGATGCCAGAGATTCCACAAAATTCCAGAGCAGACCATTTCAAAGTGCCACCACTTGTCTAGACAAAAGGAGTTGTTATCAGTTGTACTCCCCCAGGAGGTTATCTAATTGTAGTGGCTGGAACGTTTTATGTACAAGTCACGTTTATACCTTATTTCATGTTACCAGCTTAGGGGGAGCTATTAGCGTAGAAAGAAACCACATGTCACATCCTGAACTTGCAGATCTCTTGTTCCAAGAGTATTATTATTATTATTATTATTATTATTATTATTATTATTATTATTATTATTATTATTATTATTATTATTATTATTATTATTATTATTGTTGTTGTTGTTGTTGTTGTTGTTGTTGTTGTTGTTGTTGCTGCTGCTGTTGTTGTTGTTGTTGTTGTTATTATTATTATTAATTAGATTTATATCCTGCCCATCTGGTATATCATACCACTCTGGGCGGCTTACCCTATGAAAGTTATAACATGGAGATTGTATCACTCTGTATGTAGCAAGTTCGCCTCACTCCTCGATGGGGAGTGTCTATCTCCCTGCCATTTCAGTGTAGAGAGATTAGGCTATAAAGAATCTTCAATTGCTCAGGTAAGAGGTAACCTCTTTGCTGTGGGAGGAAAGGCCATCTACCTGTACAGCACCTGGCCCCAAGGACGTGCCCAGTTGGACTCAGGAGGACTCCCTGGCATGTGAAGGCACCAGCATATTTTCTTTTGCTTTCTCTGTCAACTATCTGTACAATAAACCTCAGCAACTTTCTGTCTTCATTGGGACCCAAAGAATAAAAGTAGGTTGAGGTTCTAGGTGGTCCTATACCTTCTTACCGACCTTGTTAAAGGGAGCTGATTTAAAAATGCCTCACAACAACATGAGCCAACCCATCAATTTAAAGTGAGAGTCTTTAAATCTGATTCCTGGGGGGAGGGGAAAGGTTATGATAGGGCAAGGCCTTGCAACAAGGATGGAGCGCTTAACAGCAAGGGTGGCAAATTGCAGCTTTCCATATGTTGTCGGACTACAGCCCTCGTCTGTGATCTGTGGTTATCCTGGTTAAGGTGATGAGAACTGTAGTCTGACAACACTTGGAAGGCCAAATGATCCCTCTTCCTATCCTACAGGAACAGATCTGCTGTGGTGAAAATGAAACATGTTGTACAAGGTCAGGGTATGACGGAGCTTTCACTGGCCACTTTTTTTGTACCAGAAAGTAACAGGTTGGCTCTAAAGGGAAGCAGAATGGAGCACTTTAAGTCAAAACACGTCTCAAACCAAACTTTACCAAAACTGTTCCAATTAACAATCTGCATATCTACATGGACAGGCCCTTAGTCTCCAAATCATTGATATGGATTAACTGAGTTCTCCATAAAATACTTAGAAACACATTCGGAATTCCTTCCTAATTCTTTTCTACACTATTATGGATGCTGCACAATGAATGCAGTTTGCAGCTCTCCCTATCAGATGCTAGATAGATCAAATTATTCACAGAGTCACATTTAATATGGTTATCATTTGACTATGATAGACAGGAAGAGTCTTTACTATGTGTCAGCTATAAAGAGCTCCTTTTAACGTTCTGTTTTACTTTTTGCTAATATGTCTGCTGTCTATAATTTGTACTTTTCAATATATAATGTACTAGAAATCTGAAGTTTGAGCCCTCCTTTGTAAGCAGAGATGCTTGTTGTTGTTCACAGTCCTGGTCAGGGCACACACAAACAGCAACATTTTGAATTCTTGGTCCCTTGGACTAGTGCACAGCAACACACTGCTGTTTTATTTTGGGGTTTTTGGTTATTTTTAAAGGCAGACCTCTTTTATACACTTCTAAAGATGCTGTTAAACCAATAGCATTTCAAGGATAGGCCCCCAGTTCTGTGTCACTTGCTTATGGAAGCTATATGGGTGAAAGCAAAATAATAGTAAAAGTAAAAAAAAATATGGCAGCACCTTAAAGACTAACTTTTATATTTTTTAATGTGAGCCTTCATGGACAAGTCCCATGGAAGCTAAAGACACTGCAGCACTTAAAGGTGGTTGTAGATCTTTTAATATGCTGGAGCCGAAATCCTCAATTTTAATTCTTCAGACTTGCAATCATCAAAGCTATTGTGTGAACAATCTGCTGCCACCAGCTGTTCAGAGTCTCATATCTCAGGTTCCTCCCTTCCCTCCAGCACTATTCGTTCCTGTGATTTGTGCTGTTAGCTGAAGGCATAGAGCAGTTGAGAGGTAGAACTATTCTGCCTTTTGCCCTAGCTAGGTTCCTGAACAAAGTACTGTACTGCCTGGTCTTCCATCTTGAAAATATGTTTAATTATCCCAAACATTAGAAAATCTTATACAATTTGCATCCTGAATCAGGTTCAAGGTTTTGGCACTCATGTAAAAAGCTCTCCGTGGTTTGGGCCCACATTACTTGTCAGAGCATCTTTCCCCAATGTCATCTGCCCAACCCACTAGATCATCACAGGTGAGGCTCCTTTGTGTGGCCACCCCAAGGTAGGCCCATTATTCATCTATTAGAGGTAGGGCCTTCTTCATGGTGGCACCAGTCTTGTGGAATCAGCTTCCAGAGGAGCTTCACCTGACCGCCTCCCTGTGGACATTCAGGAGGCAACTGGAGACATGGCTTTTTGTGTGTGGGGGAGGTGTTCCACACCAACCCTAGTTGACTGCTTTTTGTCTGCCACTTTTTCACTTTATTGTTTTAGCACCATCAGGTTTTATTGGTCAGCTGTTTTACTGGTTTTAAATAGTGATACACAAATTTAAGTAATAAATTAAATGAATAAATAAATTTAATATCCTTTGAATAATGGACAAGATCCAGTGTGATGTACTGGACAGAGTCTTAGACTCAAACTCAGGAGACCTGCATTCAAATCCCAACTTGGCCATGAGAGATTGCAATAGTAAATCAAATCCTAAACATTTCATGTACCTTGAAAATTCTATTAGAGTTGCAAGTGATGTGGCCACACAGAACAACCAATAATGAACAATGCATTATGTGATGCTCATAATGTATCTTTGTTGAGGTTGTAGCCAGAACAGGAATGTCATTCTAATTACACATGTGCTCGCAACTAGAGGCCTTTCCTATAAATGATGTGGTTTACGAATGTTATCCTATGACTAGTGGTCAAATCCTCACTCAGATACACAGGGTGACTTTGGGCCAGTGGCCATCTCTATTTTGGCAGATTATTGTAGAGATAAAATGGAGTCAAAGATTCTGAACTTCCTGGAAGAAGGGTGAGAAAACAAGCAATAACAATAACTTGGTGGGAGTCCTCCTGGGCACCCTCTTTGGGAACCCAGCAGCTAAGGAATCCTGAGGCAATAATTCTGTGGGTTCCAGTCTGCTTTGGTCATTCACAGCAGCTTTTATTAAAGGCATGGGTTCAGTCCCAACTGCCCCTGCCTCTACATTCCCAGGGGTTAAATGTCTCCAGTACTAATCCTTTGGAGACTATTCATCCAGCTTGGACCCCAGTAGACTTTACTGGGACGTCTGAAATTCCAGGTCCAGATAAGTGGGCAGAAAGTATGAGACAGGGATGCTGGGAAATCCGAGTTCCAGGTCCTAGTTCGAATCTTTGGTACCAAGTCCGAAGCCCGAGCCCCTATGAAAAACAATCTTTCCCCTCCCTCCAGAGGGGTTGGGTGGGTTCCGAGTCACGTTGAGTCTGAGGCATTGAAAAAAACCCAAATTGAGTTGAGTCTGAGTCGAGTTGCCAGTGCAATTTAAGTCCAACTTGACAGCGAGTCTCATAACATGAGTCCTCATCCCTCGTATGATGAGTCCTTTTTAGAGAGGGCTGGTAAAGGTGGGTGATGGGGACAGAGTTCTGCAGTCCTCGTGTAGCCTTCTTTGTCATGCCTGTTGCCACTTGCATTTTCAGGGCCAAAGCTGGGTTGGGGTAGGTGCCATGACTTCTGCTGGGTGGTGTGAACACCAAGGCTGGGGTGGTACTAGATCAGGTGGGGCTGCACTGCTGAATCCGTAACTTCCCAGCCCCTTCCATGCCTATATGGGCAAAGCTCCACTTTGTCTTCTATCTCCATTTGGACATCCATAGAGGCACAGAAGATGGAGTCCCAGTGCTTGACTGCCTCTCCCCATGCCTGTCCTTCATGTTTGATGATGATGATGAGTTCTGCAACTCCAGCCCTCTTATTCCTGCCATCACACCCTATCCCAGCTGTTCTGCATCAGGTGGTAACCTTTCCTCCACTTCTACAGCTGTTCTTGTCAGGAGTCCAGGAGACTTGCTCTCTCCCAGGCTCCCCTGGGTTTGTGGAGCAGGATCAGATAGCCTCCTTGGGATACTCAAGGTGATCCCGTCATACTTGGGCTGGTTCCACAGAAACTCCTTTTGACTCTGTAGTTGAGTTAGGGACCACCATGCTTGCAGATTCTCTTCATGGAATCTTCATAGCATGATAGAAAACTGTAAATATTTCAGGTTATGTTGGACTGGAATGTCCCTATTTTCTCACC
Organism: Pogona vitticeps; assembly: GCF_051106095.1. Lineage (NCBI taxonomy): Eukaryota > Metazoa > Chordata > Lepidosauria > Squamata > Agamidae > Pogona > Pogona vitticeps. The sequence continues at coordinate 72,796,622 of NC_135785.1, forward strand.
ATTGATTATGGTGGAGGGCAACACATCCATACCTGTATGGATCAAATATACAGTGAACTGAAATGTTTCACTCAGACTCAAGGTCTATCTCAGTGGGCATTTCTAGATGCAAATATACTATGGTCTCATAACCCACCATTCACTGATGTTTACAGGGAATCTGGAGAGCTTGTATTCCATGAAAATCCCTCCTGTATTGCCCTATTCCTTTAGCAGATAAAACTCTGTTAAGGAAATAAAATTATACCACTAGACAAGGCAAACCATAATTGTGAACAATACAGGCATGCTCAGCCTAGGAAGTCCCCCAAGTAACATTCAGACCCTCTCCTGCTATGATCCTGACCCCCTTTCCCCATAGACATACTGCACACAGTAGTCCCATTGATTCCAATTAAAGGTATTTTACATGGGGAAATGTATGTGTGTGTCAGAATCTCAGCAAATAGCATCACCTCTTTGCATAGTATTAAATTATAGATTTAAAAACTGTGCTTTGAAGACAAGCCATGCATTTAATCTTATGTATTAAAATTTTAAAAATCTAACATCTTTGCCTACCTTTCCAAAGCTACTTGCTGCAGCTATTAATTGCACATTCACACAAACTAAATTGCACCACTTTCAGTGTACTTGGATTTCTTTCTTTTGTAAAAATATGGCATTCATAAGTCCTCATTTGTATAGGTACAGAACGCACACAAGCAGTATGTGGAGTGGAAGTATTAGCAACACGTGAAGTGGGCAATATCTTGGACACTTAAATATTCAATGGAAAATGGCACTTGAAGTCATAAAGCCTGAAATATCTCCGTTCTTTTTCATCATAAAACTCTTTTGCACTGATGATGTTAAAAGAGGTCTGCCGTGTTCATCCACTTAGTCGATGGCCAATTGCATAACCTTTCCCCCCCCTTCCCGAGCGTTTGTGAATCTAAATAAGACTTTACCCGCTACAATAACACCCATCAGTTATCTGTGCAGTAGTGTAAACAATGAAATTCTTATTATGTACTTAGAATTCACAGTGCTATTTCCATGGTAACTCTGTTTTCATGTCATATCTTTAATGAATAGGTAATGAAAGAAATGCTGCATTTACAACTTCATTACTCATTTAAGAAAAAATAACAGCAGTAAATTTGAATTATAGAAGCTGTCAGTTTTAGAACGTGATAAAGATCAGGTTGGAATGCCAAGGCTGACATTTTCAAGAGACAAAGTAAATACCAGAAATGCATATGGATGTGTGTACATGAGTGTATACCAATGTGCCCATGCATAGATATAACTGCACAAACGTGTGCATGAAGTCAATCATTCCAGTTGCTTGCTCATTTTATGGATGTTTCTTAAAATGTAAGCACGCCCACAAAACCACCACCATAATAAAGCAGGGGATGCAAATGGTTTGGGATATGCACAGAGTATGTTTGTGAATGTTAATATGTGTTTCATAATACAGTTCAGAAATAAATCAAAGTACTGATTCATGGACATGTTCTTCAGAATAGATGGAAGGCTAAAAGATACAGTATGTATTTATCAGAGACAGTGCGTTCTTTGGAGACCATGAGGAGAAACAATCCCAGTCAGTCAGGTGAATCAGTTGAAGGCAAGCTGCAGGCTAACAGAACAAGGTCTGGTCTCTAGATCTAACCATAACATAACATTGAACAAATGGAAATAGTTGGTGTCCTGATGGCTTCATGCCACGGAGAATGACTTTTTGAATTAAGAGTTATTTGCCAGAAAGGAAAACTTCTTATCTGATATCGCTAAAAAGTGAGATTCGCTGGCAGTGTGTGCTATTCTGAAATAAAGGAAAGAAAAAGTGGGATCTAGTAGCAACTGGCTTGAATAAAATACATTTCTCCTTTGAAGTGCGTGGGTTTGAGCTGCATGGTTTTGGTTATACAGAGGTGTGTTTTTTTCCCAATAAATAGATATTCATTAAACACTGTGCTGCTATTTGCGTCTGAGAAGTGGTTTGAAAAAGGTGGGTACTGGCAGTCTCTTTATGGCAATCCATTTGGACAGCCAGATCAACCTAATCAGAAACCATGCAGGAGCAAGCAGAGAAAGGGGCAGGAGTAAGCGGAGCATTCTTGACTACTGGGTTTAAAGGTTGGTAGACATTTAATGATGACCAGTGGCCTGCCACATTAGAAACATATAATGAAGTTCCACAAGTCAGATTTTCTGAATCTTCCAGGATGTGCTAAGCTCTAATCTATGTGTCCATGAAAGGCAGGCATCTGATATATTGAAATATCAGTCCATTACATTGCTAATGACCACCTCAGTTGAGCAAGATCTTTGACTGTGAAAAATAATAGATCTCTGAGATATGCATCTCTTAGTTCTGCTGCTTCTCAGTATACAACAATCTTTTCAAGACATGTCATTGCAGGTATCTTGAATTCTAAAGCTTAATAAGACACTATGATGAAGCTACATGGATGCCCATTCCCAGAGGCTGACATCAGAGGTTGTGTATTAGACCATCCATTGCTGACCAGGACTGAAAAAGGTCTGGATTACAAATCCAACATTGGCTAGGGATGGTGTGAGTTATTGTCCAAAAAGTAACTTTTCCAAGCTCCAGTGCTGATTCCCAAAGCCACCCAGCTGGCTAGGGATTAGAAAAATCTGTCACTTTCATGTTCTGCTACATTCACATTTGTTAAACATCAAGCTCTTTCCACCCTGAATATTTGATTTTGAAACCAAAAACAAGGGGAAGAGAAACAGCAGCTTCCCCTTTCCTTTTCCTCTGGGCATAGAAGTAGAGGACATAAGGTAGTGAATAAACAATAGTCACAAGACCAGTGAAGGACTCCATGAAGGCACATTTATTTATCCACACCATGTTTCTCCCAGTGGAGGAAACCCAAGATGGCTGACAAATTCTTAAAAACAAGCCTACTTAAACAAGATAAATTATTGTTTTGAAAACAATTAAACGTACAGTATTATAACATTTAAATGATTAGTTAAAACAGTTAAAAGCAACTTAAAAGCACCTTAAAGCATACACAAAATAATAACGTACTGAAAATCAGAACTCTTAATTGTCCACTTAGTTGTTAAAAGCCAACATTTTGCCCCAAATTGGGACACTGGACAATTGGCGATAATTGTCCAATACAGTGGGATTCAAGTAGGCCTTTTTGAACAGTTCCCTCACTATTGCCTCCTTTAGGTACACTGGTTCCCTATTCTGATGGAAAGAGTCATTCACCACTCCTTTTACCCACTTACCCACTCACCCTCTGGCTGCTTTTATGAGGCAGGAAGAGCAAGGAACCAGCACACATGGTGGCCTTCTTCTCTACAAGGATCTTGTCCATATCCATGGGCTGCACAGATTGAATGTGGGACATTAACACAGGACAAGTAGAGGCAAAAGTTACACCCACCGGATCTGTGTCAGCTACAGCATTTAAGTCAGATCAAATCTGGGAAAGACAGCCACCCCTTCCTATTAATCTAGAGTTCATATTGTCCAGACTAGATTTTCAAGATCAAATAAGCCATTGTTTTACCCATGATGAAATAAGTCTTCTCTAGACATCCACATCCACAGCATCAGCTTGCTAATTTACAAGCTTTATTCATCTAATTGCTTCTATGTTGCATATCAGAAACTTATAATTCCACAAATCCAAAATTACTGAAAACATGTACACTGGAAGTTACAGGTGCTCTTACCTCATCTTAAAAAAATCATTCTTGCAGCTATGAAAAAAAAGGTGTACATGCAATTGCTTAAACAGAAATCCATTCTTCCAATTTGCGAAAAGCTGCAGGTATGATTGTTGCCCAAAATTCTTACAACTACGGAAAATTGCAAACAGAAGTACTTCAAAATGTAAGTTGCAGACAAAATGTAAATCGTATTCAGTTAAAAAATGCAGGGCATAAAAGTAGTGTAGAAATAGATTTTAAGAATGAAAAAGAGCAGGGAAATGTTTTAATTACATTCTAAAATGCAGAACCTACAGCTTTTAAAAGGAACAGTCCAGAGGCAGAGAGTACATCTTAAAACATGACTTAGTGTCATAGACTATCCACACACACACAAAACTTATTTAGCATGTTCTCACCCAGCCATTTAGCAGTATGAGCCTATGGAGGGAAATCCATGATCTCCTTGTCTCTGTGTGTTGCCTGCATCTGCTAATGAAGTATTTTGCTGTGTTGCCTCCTGATCACTTCTTGTTTTTATATTTTGCTCATACTTTTGATATGTTTAGGGAAACAAGTAGATATCCACACACTTGACTGGCATCACAGTAGTGAATAAAATGGACATTCCTATGGAGGTGGCCTATACTGTCAAACATGTTGAAAATATGGTTTTATAAACAAAAAGACTGGGGTTTTCTTGCCATTGAAGTGAAGAACATTATTCTTCTATAGGCTGTCCTCTGACTTAAAAAAAACTTGTTTATTCTTTATGGATTCTGCCAGAGGTGCAAGCCCTATTAGATTACAGTTTGCTGCACTAGTCTCGTGAAACCAATAGTTTTTTTTACATGTACTTTGGCAATCTGGTGAAATTAGCTATTTGCCCTGAAGTAACTCTAAGAACTATACAGTATATTGCTGTTGAAATCCCCTTTCTATGATCACATCTTACATTTCCAAGGTTACATATATATAATATGATAACCATGTGCTATTAAGTCAATTCTGACTTATGGCAAAACTTTTCAAGTTTTCCCAGGTAGAGAACTCAGAAGTGGTTTACAATTCCCTTCTTCTGGGAGCAGCGGGGAGGATGGGGCTGGGATTATGTAGCTTGCCCAAGGCCACACAGGCTGGCTCTTCTCTATGGAGGCAAAGTAGGGAATTGAGCTCCCAATCTCTGGCTCCACGGCCACATATCTAACTCTCTGAGCTATCCAGCCATATATATACCTCCTCTTAATTAACACTTTATATATATGAAACTTCAAACTTTGACATGTGTCTTTATGTTAAGTGTGGACATCTATCTATCTATCTATCTATCTATCTATCTATCTATCTATCTATCTATCTATCTATCTATCTATCTATCTATCTATCTATCTATCTATCTATCTATCTATCTATCTATCTATCTATCTATCTATCTATCTATCTGTCTGTCTGTCTGTGTCTGTCTGTCTGTCTGTCTGTCTGTCTGTCTGTCTGTCTGTCTGTCTATCTATCTATCTATCTATCTACAGTGGGGTCTTGACTTAAGAATGGCTTGAGTTAAGAACATTTTGACTTAAGAACCACTCTCATAGGAAAATATTGACTTGACTTACATACTTAGATTTGAGTTAAGAACTGAAAAAAAACCACGTGGGAGGCAGGGAAAGTGCAAATTTTGAACTTTCAGTTAACTGTTGGCCAGTGAAAAGGGTGCCTGTCTGCTTCCTCACTCCTCCCAGCGTTTAGAGAGTGGATTGGGAGACAGTCTTCGGACTGCCTGGTACTGCCTGGACTGTATTTTCCCTGCCTTCCCTGAACCTTTCTTGACCTAAGAAAAAAAGAAACAAAATATCCCCCTCTAGTGGTCGAAGGCAGAATAGCAGCTTCCCATTAGTTTCTATGGACGGAAAAGAGCAGATACGGATCAAATGGTTCTCAGTGCATTCCTATGGGAAATGCAGATTTGACCTGAGAACTTTTTGACTTGAGAACCGCCTTCCAATACGGATTAAGTTCTCAAGTCAAGACCCCACTGTATCTATCTGTCTGTCTGTCTGTCTGTCTGTCTGTCTGTCTGTCTGTCTGTCTATCTGAGAAGAAATCACTAGAAATTTGAACAGGGGGATGCTAGACCTTTGAAATGAAGTATTCTTCCCTTGGACAAGTATTAATATTATAGAAAACACTGATTTCTGTGTTGCTAAAAACAGAATAATGAGCAGAAGCCAAGAATGCCAGGCTACAAAAGACTTCATTCTCTAATTGTCAAAAAGCATTAAACATCAAGTACTTATTCTGTGGCAGAAGAAGAGGGAACAGACATCAGTGCCTCCCTCACCAGAGGTTGTCTCTAATTGTCATGCATAGATTGCAACAGAGGTTATGGAGAGAAATTTGTTTGCATTTATTAATCAAAAGGAGTCAAAGGCGCACAAAGATATCATCAAGGCTCCCTTGTGCTCAGGGAGGCTGACAACTAAAATTTCTGATGAAGTGTTTGCCGAATGTTTGCAATCTGTTCAAAGCCTTTTTACTTCACAGGTGCAAACCTTTCTATCTGTTACATCAAAGAAACAATTGAAAATTAAACACAGTAAACATTGCTGTACAGGTTTTAATCTTCCCATTTTGAAAGGACAATGGGAGGGAGAGAATTCATTTCAAAGCAACAGCCCTGCTCCTTTCAATATTCATTTGTGCGTATTAGCATTTCATTACTTTGGGTTTTAAACAGGGATGTTTGGGTCTAACCCAATCCCTTCCTTGCCCTTTTTGGGGAAGGAAACAAAAGAAAAGTTGAACTTAGACACCGAGAGATGCCTTTTGCATCAAAGCACCCATGCATAGATAATTATTTTGCCTAGCTTGAGAAGGAGGATAGCACATAGCTTTTGAGATAAAGACACACAGTAGAAAATATGTTTAAGAGACTGTTCTTTTCCCCCTCCCATGACATTAGGAGAATGTAACAAGAATGAAGTTCATCTCCGTGAACACTCCTGCCAATTTACTGTGCAATCCTGCACCTTTCCCCTCCAAAGTTAGTCCAATTAAGTTCAACAGAGCTTACTTCCTGGAAACTGGTTATAGGGCTACTGTTTTAATTTATTAAAGCCATTGTGGTTATGCTTCTAACAGCACAGCTTCCTCTGTTGTGCTTTAATCAGCTGGGGAAACCCTACTAACATGTAACAAATGGCGTAGGAGAGTATTATATAAAGCCAATATATTCTTCCTATATAGCTATTTTGTCTACACTTTAGGATTTAGGAAGAACTTTCTTATAAAGGCTGTAAATTAAGAATGGGTAGCTATTTCAACAGGTTTGAGAGCTAATTCATTAATTTCACCATAAGCATTTTCTGAACTGGCACCTAATACAGTACCATTCTTCCCATTGGTGCATTAATTTTATACATCCTGAGCATGAGATTGAACAGCTGTCCAACAACTATACAAGGCTGCTGACATTAAAAGACCTAGAATTTTTCTTTGTGCTTTTATCAAGGTACGCAACCCTATAAATCTGCCCCAGAGACTTGAATAATCAAGATGCTGAGAAAAGGTTTAATATAGAGTTGTTTGGGTGCTTGGCGCAGTTTGTATTGACACAATATTAGTTTGGAGACAATGAATCCTTTCAGATGTTTTGGCTGCCTTTCAGCTAATGCATATGATTGAGATGCTTGCAGGGGGAAATGAAGCATGTGGCTAATGCGTGCAGTCTGTCAGTCACAATGGGCAAAAAGTTGGGGAGCAGAAATAATTTAGCATAAACTGGCACAATCTGCAAAAATAGGTAAATCAGAAGGATCTCTCACCTGTAAATTGTTTAGAACTGGCTTGAAAAGGCAGTGGATAAGCACTGAAGGTTGACTCTGTAGGCGTCACCTAGGGACAGGCTGGAGGAGGCAAATGGCTGGGGGCGCAGACAAATTATGGGGAAAAGAATTATGGTTGGTCATGGATTAAACTAAGCAATCTGTTAAATATATATCATATAGTGTAAGGTTCTTTTCTGATTTAATTTGAAGTAATTGCTTGCATCCTGATTGGAATCAGACCCAATGCATGTACCTCAGATAGATTTAAATCTTCTTCACCACATTTTTATTTAAAAAGCCATACATTCACCTCCACAAAGGAGATAAAGGAAGAACAAACAAGCACATTTTTTGGATGAACAATGGATTTTTTCCCCCATGGTGGGGGAGGGAATATTTTAAATACAAACGAGGGTGATGGTTTAAACCTCAATTTCAGAACCATTTTGAGGCTGTGTACTAAATGGATTTTAAACTGCATGCTACTTATTGAAGGTATCACATGGTTTAATCTTAAGCTTGGCAGGTACTCCGTTGGCACCAGTGAAGGGTTCCCTCTGATTTCTAGTCTCCACTGGAGTGGTAGGGTGGCAGAATGGATCTAGGAAGACAAAGTGCATGATGTTTTGATCTTGCCTATCTGTGTACAGTGGTTCTCATCCAGATCAGGGCCCTCCCTGCAACACAGTGAACTTACAAAACAGGAAGAGGAGCAGGTGGTAGGATTCATATTTTGCACACAATACAGTTTAGCCCTCAAACATATTGTATTGTCATATTCTTCATCTTTTTCTTTTCTTGCTGTAACTTGGATTTTTTTTTTGAAAGATTAAAAAAAAAGGAAGAAAGGAACATTGTTACTTCAGATAAAATGTTAAAGGGGGCATGACAGAAATATTCAGGTATCTAAAGGCTATTCTGAAGATATGTCCTAGCACCTTTGTTGTTGAAGGAAAACAGTTAAATAATGGGCTTGAGAGAAAACCTGCCTTGACAATATTCTATTAAAAGCTGGCAGAGCAGTTCAGTCTAACTGTTTAGATGGCATTCTTCCTAAAGAGGTAGGTACCGAGTGAATATTTCCTACAGTCTTTACTGCCCTGGTAGTATTTCTGGTGTTCAGATACCATACTATTACCATTCAAATATTTTTATATTTTATTAAAAATGTATTTATACAAAATATTTTTATACATATACTGTATCTATGTCATAAACCATTTTTCTCACATTACAAAACTGTTTTGTGTAGACCAACTAATGTGAACCCAGTATGAATCAGAAGTGTATACACAATGAGAGGTTTATGGATGTAAATGTATTAAAATACAGTAATCAGAGGCTGGATACTTAATTGAACCGTCCATGTCAGATAGGGAGTGTGACAAACCCAGACCTACTGGGATATGTCACACAGTTACACTAAGCTGCCACCAACCATTCCCTTTAAGAAGTCACACAGACCAGGGATGGATTTTTAAACAATAAAAGAATAAGGTTTATTTAAATACACACAGGGAAAAATAAAACAATCAGGTGTATAGGATAAAGTAACGTGGCTTATTCTCACTCATACAAGCATACAGTTTGGTTCACCCAGAACCCTTAACTTGAAGCACAGACCCTGAACTTATCAGTTCTGGCTAACCAACAGACACCTGAACCTATCAGGTTGGTACTCTGACACACAGTAGTACCCTGTCTGACACACAGACTCCCACAACAGCTTCTTCTTCCCAGCTGCTGCTTCGTCACAACCCAGTGTCTCTCAGCATCTCCTATCCTCACCACACAGGCATCACATATTTATACAGTACAGCCCCTCCTCCTGATGTCCCGCCTTCCACTCCCCATAGGATGGAACTTTCCCTCCAAACCCATGACAGACAGGTAACATCAGTGCTGTTATGTAACACCTCCCCTCTTTATAAGTTGTTTTGTAGGGGGAAAGCTAACAGTGCTTTTCACCAAAAAACAACCTGCATAAAATACACCACAACAGTTATACATACCATATAATACTTACATATACTTACACTCCAAGTTAAACATAGCAAATAGGCATTTCAAACATTTACCATATGCATTACATCAATTTTACCTTTATTAATACAAACCAATTTAAAACCAGGTACATTTTAACTTTTTGTCTTCATTATATACATATAGTCCATGTTCTTTCGCCGTCTTCAGTCTTCAGGTCTTCTTGATAAGGCGTCAGCAACACAGTTCACTGACCCTCTGACCACCTTCACTTCAAAGTCATAGTCCTGTAAGTTCAAAGCCCACCTCATAAGTTTGCTATTGTGTGTTTTCATTGTCTTTAACCATTGCAATGGTGAATGGTCAGTACACAGAACAAAATGTCTTCCCCAGATGTAAGGCTTGGCCTTCTGGATCGCGTAGACTATGGCCAAACACTCCTTCTCCACGGTTGCCAAATGTCTCTCACCTTTTTGAAGTTTCCTACTCAGGTAGGACACTGGATGCTGGTCACCATTCTCATCCTCCTGGCACAGAACTGCTCCTACCCCGCTGTTAGACGCGTCGGTGTAGATGATAAACTCCCGGTCGAAGTCTGGAGCACGCAGGACAGGATAGTTGATTAACGCCTCCTTCAACCTCTGGAACGCCGCCTCACAGTCGCTGGTCCACGGGATGCGGTCATCAGCCTTCTTCCTCGTCAGATCGGTCAGCGGAGCCGCAATCTCGCTAAACCTCGGGATGAACTTTCTGTAGTAGCCCACCAACCCAAGAAATGATTTGACTTTTCTCTTGGTGGTGGGTCTAGGCCAATCTCGAACAGCTTCTATTTTGGCCTCCAGGGGTTTTATCATTCCTCCCCCTACCATGTGACCTAAGTATTTTATTTCTGGGCTACCCAGCTGACACTTGCTGGCCTTTACTGTTAGCCCTGCTGCACTTAACCTCTGCAGCACTAACTCCAGGTGTATCAGGTGATCTTCCCAGGTATTACTGAAGATCCCTATGTCGTCAATGTAGGCCACTGTAAAGTCACTGAGCCCTGCCAAGGTCTGGTCCATCAGCCTTTGGAATGTGGCTGGTGCATTTCTGAGACCAAAGCTCAGGACTCGAAACTCATAGAGACCAAAAGGGCTGCAAAAGGCAGTCTTTTCTTGATCCCTGGGATCAATTCTTAATTGCCAATATCCCTTTACCAGGTCCAATGATGAGATGAACCGACAACCCCCTATGGTTTCAATCAGGTTGTCTAGCCTGGGCATTGGGTAGGCATCAGGAGTGGTTACACGGTTTAATTTCCTGTAATCGACACAAAACCTAATGCTCCCATCAGGCTTGTCCACAAGGACTATCGGAGAGGACCAAGGACTAGAAGAGGGGACGATTATGTTCTCCCTCAGCATCTCGTCCAGCTCCTTCCGCACCTTGTCCCTATAGGGTCCCGTTACTCGGTATGGGGATACTGCCTGCGGGGGTGCATCCCCTGTGTGGATCCGATGCATCACTCCCTTCACTATCCCCGGCTTGTTGGAAAACACCTGTTGATATTTACTAAGCAGCATTTTTAGTTCTTGCTGCTGGTCTTGGGTGAGTGCAGGACTGATCTTTACCTCCTCTGGGTTGTATTTTACTTCCCCTCTACCCTCCCAGAAGGGTAATTCAGCTTCCTCACTCTCAGCTGCTTTTATCGCGAATAAAACCCTCTGTTCCCCTCTGTAGTAGGGTTTTAAGGCATTCACATGAACCACCCTCCTTGCTTGGTTCTCCTCCTGCTCTATTAGGTAGTTCAGGTCTGACATCTTGGAAATGACCCTATATGGTCCTGCCCATTTGAGCTGCAGTTTATTCTCTCTGCAGGGCCTAAGCCAAAGCACTTCCTCCCCTGGGTCAAAGCGCCTCTCTCTAGCTTTGTGGTCATACCATGTTTTCTGTCTGACCTTCTGAGCTTGCAGGTTTTCTGCTGCCAGCTCTAGATTTCTCCTTAGGTCATTCATCAAGGTGTCTATGTATGTCACAACGTCTTGTGGGTCATCCTGGGTGATCTGCTCCCAATTTTGTTTGAACAAATCAAGGGGCCCTTTCACCCCTAAGTGTGCAGCAAACATGTCAGAGTGACCCCTTTGTAAGATCATGGGGCGATACTTTTCAGGTACCACCAGCTGACTTCTGATCCCATCTCCCCCTTTTGAGATATTCCTCAGGGTTTCTCTATATAAAACCCCCTTTTCCTCCAGAAATCTCACTGGGGTTTCAGGTGTTAGCTGGGCGTCAGTCACCTGTTCAAAACACTTTTGGAGAGTGGCGTCTGCCTTTTGCTCCTGTCCAAATCTGCTGTCTGTGGTTAAGGTTTCCACCACAGCTTCTGAACTCCCCTCTGCTTCCGCCTCTGGCTCATCATTACCCCCCTGAACTGTCCCCGTGGTGGCTTGTGAGCGTGTAATCACTAGCACCCTTTTCACATGTTCAGCCAGGTCATTTCCCACGAGCACGGCTGCTGGCAGAGTAGATGAAATCGCTATCCGCCAATCTCCCCTCCAGCCTTGAAAGTTGACAGGTACCTCTGCTACTGGCAGAGAGATTACCTGCCCCTCAATACCTGCTACCTTTATGCTCTCATTTGGGATTATAAACTCCCGGGGAATGATATCGGGATGGCACAGGGTTACCTGGGAACAAGTGTCCCGCAGCCCCCTATACTGACGGTCAAGTATTCCTACGTCCACCCCGGCTGTCTCAAACAACTGAGAATCTGTTTTTATCAGCAAGCAGCGCTTTACCTCCACAAGAGGACCATTTTCCTCAGCCTGCTCAGCATAGGTAGCTGTTCCAGACTGAGTAGCCATGGCAACAGGCTCCCTCTGTGACACTGAGCCTTGCTCTTGCTGGACACAGAACACAGCTTTTGGCTTGGTCCCACTAGAATTCTGAGGCACCATTCCTTTTAGCTGCTTCAATTTCTCACACTCTGAGATCAGATGACCCTTTCCCTGACAGAAATAGCATTTTCTGGTGTATTTTGATTCTCTCTCCTCTTGTTTGGGTTTTCCCTCCAAATTCTGAGGGCTTGGTTTCATGCCTGAGGGCTTCCCTTCACCATGGGCCCCTCCCCCTTGCTGGCTTTTCCCTGGTCCCTGAGAGTACTTGCTGTAGGTTTCTTTGGGTTTACCTACAGATTTCCCCTCACCCAAGGGCTTTCTTATTTGGGAGATAAAATCCGCGATTTCTGCGGCTGCTGCCACAGATTTCGGTTTCCTTTCCCTCACCTGGAATTTCAATTCCCCATGCAGAACTGAATAGAACTGTTCCAGGGCTATCAAGTCTTTAAGCTGTTCATAGGTCTCTGTTCCCTCCTGCGACAGCCATTTCTCAAGCAGCCTCACCAATTGGGCCCCCACTTGGGTAAAAGTCTGTTCTGGCTTCTTGGTGAGGGACCTGAACCTTTGTCTCAGCTGCTCTGCATTTATCCCATGTCTTGCAAACACCAGTTTTTTAAACTCTGCGAAATCTTTCATCCGTTCCTCAGGCATCTCGGCATAAACCTCAGCCAGGCTACCACTGATTAAAGACCGCATGATGGTCATCTTCTCAGTTTCCCTCACTGAGAAGTCCACAAACGCTCTTTCCACTAAGGAAAAGAACACCTCGGGACAATCTCCCTTGTGGTACACAGGGAATTTCTTCAGGTCAGCCTTAGACAGTTGGCCCCCCTCAGAATCCCTATTATTATTATTGTTCTGGTTCATCAGTTCCAATCTCTTTAATTCAAACGCCATTCTCTCTCTCTCTAATTCAAATTGCCGCTGTTTCTCTCTTTCCCTTTCCTCCATTTCCCTCACCCTCAGTTCATGCTGTTGGGCTATGAGTATTTTTCTGAGTTCTGGGTCTTGCTCTCCTGTGCTGTCACCTTGCACTGAGCCAAATTCATCCTCAGAACCTTGGTCAATCTGGGGGTCTTTCACTTCACTCATGTCTGCTATCTTGCTTCGAGTCAAGGGCATAATCCCCCCTCAGAACAGGCGGCTTTAAAAAGTCAAGCCTCAAAATAAAACGACCACTTTTTTCCTTCTTGCCTCAGAACCAGCTCTCCCTAGAGATTGCTGCTGTTCTTCAGCACTACTTGCAACAGTATCGAGTCAGAGCCTACCCCCCTCTGCTGGGCCTCTCAGCTGGCAAGCTAGCTCACTGTTGCTACGCAGTTTTGCCTCAGCGTTTTCCCGCCAAAACTAGGTTGCCTCAGAGCACCTTAATCTAAGTCTCCCCAGTTGGCACGTTCTTCTACTAGCGCACCTCCCCGTGAGGTACACCTAGAAGATTACCTACGCGCCTCAGACTGTCCCTGACTAGACCCCCCTTGCTCTGGGCACACTTGCCAAGGCTTTGCTGGACCGCTGGACAACTGGACCAGTCGTATCCCACCGCTGCCACCAATCAATGTGACAAACCCAGACCTACTGGGATATGTCACACAGTTACACTAAGCTGCCACCAACCATTCCCTTTAAGAAGTCACACAGACCAGGGATGGATTTTTAAACAATAAAAGAATAAGGTTTATTTAAATACACACAGGGAAAAATAAAACAATCAGGTGTATAGGATAAAGTAACGTGGCTTATTCTCACTCATACAAGCATACAGTTTGGTTCACCCAGAACCCTTAACTTGAAGCACAGACCCTGAACTTATCAGTTCTGGCTAACCAACAGACACCTGAACCTATCAGGTTGGTACTCTGACACACAGTAGTACCCTGTCTGACACACAGACTCCCACAACAGCTTCTTCTTCCCAGCTGCTGCTTCGTCACAACCCAGTGTCTCTCAGCATCTCCTATCCTCACCACACAGGCATCACATATTTATACAGTACAGCCCCTCCTCCTGATGTCCCGCCTTCCACTCCCCATAGGATGGAACTTTCCCTCCAAACCCATGACAGACAGGTAACATCAGTGCTGTTATGTAACAGGGAGTTTCTGACAAGCAATAAAGATTTTACTTCAACTGTAGCTTTGCATAAATCTCAAGTGATCAGTGGCCTCTGGATAGGCACTGCTGAACTTTGTGGGGTATTTGCATATTGCTAGACATGTGCAAGAGTGACGGAGCCAGCTAGTGAAAATGCTGAGTGACATCTTTTAACCTGAGTCGTCCCAGCGTTGACTTCAAGAATTGTTTTCTTCTCCGTTCCAAGGATAAAGTGGATCGCTGCTATTAAGAAGCTTTACACAGAAGGATGAATGTTATGTTCATCCTTTTGAAATGTTGCTTCACTCATTCTCTCTATGCTGTGCTTTAATTTCTCTGTAGTTCACATATTATTGCAGAATGATAGTAGGGCTGCAATTCTGTGTACACTTATTCTATACTGATGAAACAAGCAGCCTGTGGTCTTTGTACACAATCCAAGATAAGGGTGGGTGATGTCCTTTATTAGACCACTAAAATCTCACAAGCAGGTACACAGAAATGTGGCAAAAAATAAATATAAAATCTAGTTTAAACACTAGGTAAACTAACTTCAGCCAAATGAAGGGTATTACTCAGTGGTTGGAGGATGATGTTGTCCTTAGGTGGCAGTCATGCTGGAGTGATAATCTTGCTTTGTTGACGATGCTGTTCCACTCAGCTGTTCAGGGTATCTTTAATGGTTCAATGGCAAAGAAAAAAAGGCTGTGTGGTTCTTGTACAGTCTGAAGACAATAATGGGTGATACCTTTATTAGACAACTAAAATCTCGCAAACCTAACTTTATCTTTTGTAGAATTCTTCATAAAACTGAGCTGGGGTGGTGCAGAAGAAACACAGAAGGACAGTAATTCATGACCCCTGACATTTCTCTGATGTGGGATTTGCCACTTTTCTCTCTCGGTTCCCAGCCATAAGACTAGATGTGTACATCAAGACAAGATGTGTCTTGATGTAAGACCATTGGTATGGAGTACTGAGTCAGCGGCAGTGTTTTGTTAAATAAGAATGTGAGGAGCAATCTAGTCTACATTGCCAAAGGTGAAATCTGAAACCTCTGATCCAACTCTGCAGCCCTCATTTTGGAACTTGGTTGAAGCCAAGAAATGTGGCCCATATATCAAGCCATGATTTGCACACTTTTTTGTTTTTGTTGTATGATGCCTGACGAAGACTCCTGCAGGAGAGGAAAACTAGGTTCATGGAAGAACTGCATCAACATTACAGAGTTACAGCAGTCAATTTCACTGTAACGACCACATTTTACAAAAACTTGTAATTTGTAATTGGAGCTCCCTGCTGTAAATTCAGGGGTGGGAATTAAGAACTCTGCTCAAGAGGATTCTAAGTACCTCATTAAACCACACATGCCAGGATGCAAAAATGGAGCCATTGCCACTGATAGTGGTGTCCAGCTACTACAACTGTCTAGAACAGATTAACTCTAGGGGAACAACATACAGTATATGTCACCAAAAAGAGAAATACTTCCATGAAAAAAATTTTGGACACATATTTGCATAGAATTTGCATGTGCTAATCACCATGTAGGCTGGCTGCAAAGTCAGAGGTTGGTAGTTCAATTCCTCTCTGTGCCTCCTGGGAGAACAGCCAGCCTATGTGGCCTTGGGCAAGCTGCACAGTCCCAGGATGCCCCCAAAAAACTACTTCTGAGTATTCTATATCTATTCTCTAAAGCACTTCTGAGTATTCTCTACCTAGAAAAACCTGGAAAGAATCAACATAAGTTAGAATTGACTTGATGGCACACTGTTACTATTATTAATATATAATAAGAACTTCTCCATCTTATTATTATTATTATCAATCACTAGGTATAGCTGCACATTTAGAAACAATATTTGAACAGAAACACCATGCAGTTCAGAACTGGATGTTCTGTGTGGTGTAGTGCACTGGTTCTTAACCTTGGGTTACTCAGGAGTTTTGGACTGCAACTCCCAGAAGCCTTCACCACCAGCTGTCCTGACTGGGGTTTCTGGGAGTTGCAGTTGAAAAGCATCTGAGTAACAAAGGTTAAGAACCACGGGTGTAGTGGACAGAGAGATGGGCAAGGACCCCCGTTCAGGTATGGAAACTCATTGGGAGGTGACACTGGTAAAACTATTCCTTAAATATCTCACTTACTTTGAAAACCCTAATAAGTTCAGTATATGTAAGACCCAGCTTGGTGGAGCACAGCACACAGAGTTCAGAATAGCAGAGATGACTGGGACAATGCAACGTGCATAACTATAATTTTGCCGGTGGGGAGATGATAGACCAGGGGTCAGGGAACTTTTTTACCTTTTACCCCCCCAAAAAATTTATATATGCCGACATTACCCCCTTGATTCGAAAGGAAGGAAATCATACATTATTTGAATTAAAAATATTATTGAATCTACACAGGCTGTGTACCGAACTAGCAAGATGCACCAAATTTGATAAAGATGTGCACTATTTTTGCTGGAACACATTGCACTCCAGCCATGGTGTGGTATAGGGAGTAGTAAGGTGTCCAACGTGCCTAGCAAGTTGCATTAAATGTTTGCTAGCTTGCCGAGGATCATTAGTGGATGCCAGAGTGGTGCTAGCAATGGCATGCTTGCTAGAGACAGCCAACGCAGAATTGGGGAGGAGGGGTTCCCTACCACTTTAATCATTCTATGTGTGGTGTGCAAAAAGGAACAAACCAGGCTAAAGGTCATGTCACCCACCCTGGTGCCACAGCCCAATATCAAAGGACCAGTGTGCTTTTTTATAATCATCAATGGAAAACTCAGCAGTGGTCAGAGAATTGGAAAAGATCAGTCTACATCCCAGTCCCAAAGAAGGGCAGTGCCAAAGAATGCTCTAACTACCATACAATTGCACTCATTTCACACACTAGCAAGGTTATGCTCAAAATCCTCCAAGGCAGGCTTCAGCAGTACATGGACCGAGAACCCCCACAAGTACAAGCTGGATTTCGAAGGGGCAGAGGAACTAGAGACCAAATTGCTAACATGCGCTGGATTATGGAGAAAGCCAGAGAGTTCCAGAAAAACATCTACTTCTGCTTCATTGACTATGCAAAAGCATGGCAGAAAGTGAGAAGGAATTAAAGAACCTCTTAATGAGGGTGAAAGAGGAGAGTGCAAAAAAATGGTCTGAAACTCAACATCAAAAAAAGGAAGATCAGGCCACTGGTCCCATCACCTCCTGGCAAATAGAAGGGGAAGAGATGGAGGCACTGACAGATTTCACTTTCTTGGGCTCCATGATCACTGCAGATGGGGACAGCAGCCACGAAATTCAAAGATGCCTGCCTCTTGGGAGGAAAGCAATGATAAACCTAAACAGCACCTTAAAAAGCCACCCTTCCTCCCGCCTTAATTCAGTTTCTCTTTTGCTTGCCTGCCTGTTCATTTTCAGTTCTGAGTAGTATCTCTCTCTCTCTCTCTCTCACACACACACACCCTCCCTCCCTTCATTTTGTATGTTTAAATAAGCTTGATGAAGTCCTCGGTCTCTCGCACCTTTCTTTCTTCCCTCCTTCCCTTGCTTACTCCTTTCCCTCCTACTGCTTCTTTGCAGTCACTTCTGGAGGAAACAATCATTCAGAAGCCCCGGATTGGCTGATTGCCCGGGACTAATCCCCAGCTGCAACCAATTAGGGAAGCTTACCTCCCTGATCTCTGAACAAACGGAGCATTTAGAAGTGCCCTGCTGCAATGAAGGAAGTAGCAGGGCGAGGTGGTTTGCAATTAAAGCTTTGGCTGCAGAGGGTGGGGGTGGATGGGAGGGAGGGGGTAGCAGCCTGCTCATTACCCCCAGGATTTTCACTTTTACCCCATTTGGGGTAATTTACCCCTGTTCCCCGACCTACGTGATAGACAATCACAAAGGAGTATTGAACCAGAAATATAAACATAGAGCGTGGTATGAAGATTGCCAGTCAGAAGGCAATTTATATTCATTTATCAATATTTTGCATATTAAACTGAGTTCATTCTGCCTGGGAATCTAGTTTACCACTGAATAGTAATATATTTTCTAAAGATGTGATTTATACAGCAATATGTCCTGGTTGGCATTACATTCTACTACTCAACTAGAAACCAGACCTTCATTATCATAACTAGTGTTTTATCTTTAAGGTCCCACCTGGCTGATTAACTACTCCTCAACCTGCAGTAAGTCCATACTATAGTTCATAGGAGAAATGGGATATTTGCTAAATGCTCCGTCTATCCCTAATGAATATGTACAACTTCATCCTTTTTCATTCTGAACTAGCTTTTCAATTCCAGTTCAATGAACATTTCACGGACACAGTCCATTCCCTGAATGTGGCTTTATGTGTGAGAACTTAATTACAAAATCTGAACTGGGTTTCATTTTCATAAAAAACTGAAGCAAATGAAATTGACTTCTTAAATTTTTGTCATTTGAAAGTTGCTATAATGAAACAAAATTAAATATGACAGGATTTTAAGAGAAACACTTAGCTCATTCATAACAAAGGAATAGTTTTAGGCATATGTTTTGAATTGCACTACATAATTGTCAATGACCTCTAGAACAACCATTTCTCCAAAGCACCCACTTCTAAATCTTTGCTAACAATTAAAAGGAATATTTGCATGACGTAACTGTGTTTGATTTAATTTTGAAAGACAAAGGCCAAGGCAAGCCGTTGATTCTAAACAACACAACATCTTTGAACAATAATAGTGTAAACTATTTGAACACTCAGTCATTTCTTGTTATTTCTCACCTAACACATTCTGGATATCATCAAGTCTATTCTGACCATGAGTATATATATATATATTCATGTTTATTTACTTTGACCAGTCAGCTGCAACAATCTATTATTTTATTTTCTCTTTATGTGATGAAAGTATTCTAGCCTTCTGCATTTAATGTTTTATGGTTTCCTGATTCAAGAGATGCTTAGCATCCACATCACATCAAATACTTTAATTTTTTTTATAGTAGCCTGTGTTAAAGTCCATGATTCTTTGCCATACAATAGAACTGAGAATACATAGCACCATACAATGTCAATTCTAAATCTGAAGCTTGTGGCATATTAAATTCTTCATCATGAAAAAGCTGCTGTTGTCAGACTTTTATTACCTGCAATTATCTCATTTTTCATTTAACCAAATTTCAAGGTACCAGTATTTGTCAACGAACTTCTCATTTTCATCTTGGATCTTTCGCTAGATTTCTTGGGCTGCTTTCTTTTTGCTTATTATTTTGAACTTGGTTTCCTTAACATTCATTTCTAAACTCTGTTCATTACTTATTTTATTGACTTTCTTGAATAACCTCTTCAGTCCATATATATTGACAGCTAGTGATGCTGTTTTGGCTGCATATTACATTTTGATGGTAAGCTCTTTAGTGACAATGGCACTGTCATTGAATCAGCAACTTACTTTAGTACAGATTGAAAAGCAGTGATGAGAGTATACATTCTTAACATATGCCTCTTTCTATCTCAGTGTCTTCTGTTACCTGATTTTCAGCTTTCACCAAATCTTTTTGTTGGCAGTTCAGTTTGCCAGTTACATAAATATCTGTTGAATCAGACTGTTTAATAATAATAATAATAATAATAATAATAATAATAATAATAATAATAATAATTTATTGTCATTGTAAGTATATACACAGTATACCCATACAATGAAATTCACAGACACCCAGAGACCAGACACATGCACACACATAAAATTCCCCAAACACTCCCCACCCACTAAAAGTCCCCCAGTAAAAATACAAACATCTACACCGCAGGCCAAGTAACACAGTCCAACTAATTATTCACTACTGGTGGTCTTTAAGCTCATTATTAATTGCAATTATAGCTCTGGGATAAAAACTATTTAGAAAACGTGTGGTCCGAGTCTTAATTGTTCTATATCTTCTGCCAGACGGTAACAGTTCAAAAAAGTTATAAGCAGGATGGGAAGAGTCTCTCAGGATGCTGTGTGACTTCCTCAGACAGCGGGATGTGAAGATGTCATCCAGGGTTGGTAGCTGGAGCCCGATGATATTCTGGGCAATTTTAATGGTTCTTTGTAGAGCTTTTTTGTCCGCTACAGAGCTACTTCCAAACCATGCCAGAATGCCATAGGTTAGGACACTCTCAATGGTGCTACGATAGTATGACAGAAGTAAATGCTGAGATAAATTTAACTTGCCGAGCATTCTCAGAAAATACAGCCTCTTCTGTGCCTTCTTCATTAGCATGTTGGTTTTATAGTCCATGAGAGGTCCTCTGAGATGTAAGTACCCAGAAATTTAAAACTACCAACTCTCTCCACTTCCTCACCGTTTATGTACAGTGGTAAATGTACATTTCTCTTCTTTCTAAAATCAATTATGAGTTCTTTAGTTTTTTTGGTGTTAAGTGTGAGATGATTTACCAACACCTCCAGTATTTTCCTTAATTTGAAACAAGCCACAACGATGATGGTACTTTGCTGTTGATTCAAACTCTGCGTATTATCAAACAAAGCCAAGCACGATTATATTTAACTTTTACCTTCCTGTTGTTTGACTGATGCAATTTCTGCTGCAATTTAAGCATATCTACATCAACACATAAGTAAGCTATGTGAAGTTCAATACATCTTGCTCTTAAGTGGATCCAACTGCTTCTCTGAGATTGAAATACGCTGTAGTAGATTAGTGAAGGCAGTGGGAGGGAAGCTGACAGGATCTCTGTGCACTGCAGCAGGCCTCATACATACAGTAGTGCTCAGCTAGTCTCTCAAGCTGCCTAATCTATTGCTAACACCTCAGGCTGGTTTTAGAGTAGAGCTTGGGAAATTTATTTTGTTGGGATTCAACTCCCAGCCAGCCCTGTGGCATCCTGGCAATTATATTCCAAAAAGAAAACTGATTCTGTGCAATAGTTTACATAGTCTGGTTTACAAACTAAGCACAGCTGAAATTGTATAGGTCTTTATTCAGAAATGCCTCCCTTCCCATTTAGCTCAGTTGAAGCAGATGACAAAGCATGCAAAGATACGTACATTTCCTTACTTTTTAAAAACGGTTCTCTCACACCATTGCTCCCCATAACTGATACTTTATTATATGCAAAAGAAGAGCCTATTCAGGACCATATTCCTGTATTGTATATAGGAAGAATAAATCTTTCAACAACGCAAATTAAACAGATTCAGCTGCAGAATTTCATTTCCTTGGCTTTTCTTGATACACACTGCTTTTCTCACATATTTCTCTTTTCCCTTACATTAGACAGAAGGAGTATATACTTAATTAGATTTGTCAGTGAGCTATTTAGTTTTCTAAAATAAGATATTATTTATGTGGCTGCCTCTAAATTAGGAAGCATGGCAGGTGACTATTAGGATAGCAGAATTTACCCCTTTAAAGTTAAACAAGGAGCACTGGAAGGAGTTCCACATGAGCAAAAGGCAACATGGATATACCCTACATTTTAATGTCAGTACAAGTACCTTATTATACCATTACATTAGAAATGTGTAGTACCCCCAAGGGGTAGCGCTTTTCTTATTAGAGAATGTCTTTCTCAGTGTTTGAGGGAGATAGTTCGTGTGCTAAATTGTTCACAGTCAAACTTATTATACAAAATGTGGTGCCCTCTGGGTATGATTGAAATTTATATGCAAGGAGCAATCAAGTATCAAGAGTAATGGATAAAACCTTAGGTAGGTGGCAGAAGATAGATAAGCATGCAGGAGTTTAAGTTGTAGTTTCTTAAGCTGCAGAAAGATTTATTTTATAGTATGTAGACAAAATTTCAAAAAAAAAAAAAAAACAAACAAACACAAAAACATAGTGTCACCTTGAAGGGTAACTTTTATATTCCAATGTGAACTTTACTGGGTAAATCCACTTTATCATACATATTAGAGTGGGATTTTATAATACACATAACAGCTAATTCTAGCTGTAGAATATATAATGAGGGTTTATATTTTGACCCCTAAATCAGTAGGTACTAAGTATCCTCCAATGCAAGCACACACACAATCATGCATAAATGAATGAATTAATGGGAAGCCTGTAGATGTAATCGTAGGGGCCCTCCTTGGCTTGCAAGAGAAGGGAACCAAATTAAACAAATATAGAATTAGGAAGCCTATATTAAATGAGGAGACATAGAAACATAATCTTCTATACAAAAATAATAGAAATGAACAGAGCAATTAAGGAAACACGACTGATCCACTTACATAGACATGAATGAGATTGTGAAATTACATGGTCTCTGGGATGGCATTTGGTTCTCCTCCTCTGTCCCAACCCTGGAAGGAGATACCTAATCTCAGATGCCATCACCTTGGCATTTTCCTTTCCACTACAAGAACTCCCAAGGATCCCATTAGCTCCTTTAACAAAGTAGACACCAAAGCATTCATAACAGGTGGCCAGTAAGTAGTCAGCAAGGTGCCAAATTAATGCCAGAAATATAACTGAAAAAGTGGAAGAACTATTTGCTGCATAATAGATATATGATTCACTGTCTTGAAATGAAATATCCTTTGTATAAATTTTCTCCGAAAATCTATTGCTGATTTGTACCTGCATAGGGGAAATCACATAGTCATGGCAGCAAATTTTAACTCATTAATGCGATGCTAGTTGCATTCCTCAGCCTGTACGTGATTGTGCAATTAGCTGTATTACAATTCACCATGTGATACTGAGCAAGGAGAAAGCCCAGAAGCTCACTCATTGGCTGGTGCTGTTGAAGGAGAGACAGTATGAATGCGAACAGATTGAAAGTTTGAATGAAGTGCACAAAGAAATTAAAACTGACAAAGTTATGATTCCAGTAGATACACAGGTGGAATATTTATATTTGGGAACAAAAGCACATGCCTTGTACAAAATATACCCAGACTTGTATTTGATCCAGATGGAAAACGAAAAACAGAAATGGGTTCACAGAAACCAAATTAAGGTTTGGAATCCAGTGCTAGCATAACTGATTGATTTCTTTTAGGAAAAGGAACGCTGGACAAGGCCACCAACATTAAGATATATAAATCAAATAAATCAAATAAATAAATATAAATATAAAGATATTTTCATTTGTGTCGATTGATTGAGTTATGTGTGTTTTTGTCTCGTGTTGTGCCAGCTCTCTTATAGGAAATTTTGGATATTTTGACACCCATCACATCTACATGCCCTGGATATTCATTGAGACAAAATTGTTTTCCTCTATTCACTTTTTAGTGGGACTCATTATAGTAGGCTTGTGGTTGAATCCCATCTTAAGTACTCCAAAAGAGAAGGCTTGAAGTGTCTTATTTGTACTGAAGTTTGTAAGAACAGATCTAATAACTAGGATACTCAAAATGAAAGGTATAGGAATAATCTGGAGCGTAGTCTTTCTGCTGATAGCAGTGATCATGTCCCAAGCCCTGCACCTGATCTACAATTGTAGATGCAGGGTAGTCATGCTGCAAGGGAAGTTGTTGCCTGCTGTCCATCAGAACAACATAGCACAGGTTGTTTGGAACATGAGAAAATTTCTGCTTGGAGAGGGGAGGAGTGGATATAGGACAAATGCTGATAAGGATATGTGGAAATCAGGAATGAGGAAGGTTAAAAATGAATACTCATATGGTACAAATCAGACACACAAATATTGGGGAAGGTCAACCATATGTTAATGGATGTCAGTCAAAACCACACTAAGATGGGATCGGTTGATTCCTACAAACATATCAATTGCTCTTTCACTGTCATGATGAACTCCGGTGGCAGTCACAGGCTGTTTCCTGCAGGTTGGTTCTAATAGATAAAGGGGATGTGTTGTTTCAATAATTCTGATAAATCAAAGGACATATTAGTCAATTACAGGAATTGGCTCATAACATCACCAGGGATACAGGACTGGACTCCAGGTTGACCAATTCGTTTCCAGACCTTGGTTGGGTAAAGAGTCTGTGGCTGTTTTGTTTTTAATAATTGTTTCTGCTTACAATGTGTACCAGTATGTATGGAGAACTGCAGATCTCTGGGAAGGACTATGATCTTGAAAAGAGCTAAAGCCCATCGATCCAGAGTGGATAGTTATGTATACAACAGGAAGAGAGAAGTTTCATATTCAATCATCAATGTTATAAGCATTTTGCCTTATGATATTCAAGCTATGTTGAACAATTTTTTTAGTAAGAAGTGGCTTGGAGAGGTTTTTGTTTCTGCTTCTTCCATGATTCATCATACTTATACTGTACTTTTTTTCTCTTCAATGGATTGCTTTCATAGCTAAAAGTCTAGAAGGACTTACATAACTGATGAGTTTATACTAATCAGTTCTTGTGCCTTTTGTTGTTTCTTTTACTATTGTGTCATATGTGATTTCCTTTGATTGTGATCCCAAATGATGACATTTGGTATCAAGACGGGGAGTCTGTTATGGGTGACAGAGTGTGACAGTGTGTGTGTGGGTTCCGGAAAGACCAGCACCCCAGACCTGAGAAGAAGATGGAGAAATTGCAAGGGAAGATGGGATAGTATGCATAATAAAAAGGTAAAGGTTCCCCTTGACATTTTTAGTCCAGTTGTGTCCGATTCTAGGGGGCAGTGCTCATCCCGTTTTCAAGCCGTAGAACCAGCGCTTGTCCGAAGACAGTTTCTGTTGCCACGTGGCCAGCGTGACTAGGGAACGCCATTTTACCTTCCCACCCAGGTGGTACCTATTTATCTACTCGCATTTGCATGCTTTCGAACTGCTAGGTTGGCGAGGAGCTGGCGCAAAGCGACGGGAGCTCACTCCGTCGCGTGGATTCGATCTTACAACTGCTTGTCTTCTGACCCTGCAGCACAGGCTTCTGTGGTTTAGCCCACAGTGCCACCATGCCTAATACAGAGCGGCAAAAGAAGATGCAAGTTGAAAACAGAGACAGTTTCATTATTAATAAGAGACTGCTACGTGGGCAAAGGTTTGGACTTTTACACTTGTTTTGCCCAGACAAGAGGGAAGTGAACTGGAGCAAGAAGTCCAAATATAACTAAAACTGGAGAAAGCAAGCTTAAGAAAGAGGAAGCAGGCTAGCTGAAGCCAAGTCTGTAGCAGATGGAACAAACTGTACATGTGAAAGGACACATTTCTACATGGCAACAGATTATATCTGCCCAGGAAACCAGAGTCTGACCCCTGCTTGCCCACAAGGGAGTTCTATGCCTATAAGAAGGATGACACAGGAAGAGAGGGGTGGGCTTTGACTGCGCTGCAACGATTGCTCCCATCACCCTCTCTGAGGACTGATTCCCCCATCAGAGGAGGGCCTTCTGGATGAGTGAGTTGTTGTGGGTTTTTCAGGCTCTTTGGCCATGTTCTGAAGGTTGTTCTTCCTAACATTTCGCCATTCTCTGTGGCTGGCATCTTCAGAGGACAGCACTCTGTGCTCTGGTGCAGTTTGTTTGGGAGTTGAGTATTTATGGCTGTGAGATCAGCTTTTGTGCTTTTCAGATGATGGGTGATATGGTGATCAGTGTGCTTTTGTTGTGGGTGTATTGTTGTGATGAGAGATTATCTGTCACTGTGATTGATGGGTGTCGTTAGCTGGTCTTTTGTGTGTAGTGATCACCAGTCATTGTGGCTGGGTAGAGTTTGTTGACCTTTTGCACACTATATTTTTCACTGCTGGGAGCCAAGTTTTGTTGAGTTTCAAACTTTCTTCTTTTTTGTTGAAGTTCTGCTGATGTTTGTGGATTTCAAGATTTAAAGATATTTCAGACACTCCTAGCAGTGTCCTTTTATTTGTGTAGCTTGCTTGTGCTATACAAAGGATTGTAAAGGAAGCAATGACTTTGTTAGCTCAGGATGCAGTAATTAAAATTAAATGCAACTGGTAACATTTAGTTCAGATTTCAGTCATTTATGATGCCTTTGTGCTGCTCCTTTTCTAAGAGTAGTGCCTATTATGGAGAGGTGTGCTTGATTGTTCCTCTCCTTAGACATTAAGAAATTTGTTCTCCATTGAGATGACATTGTATGTCACAGACTCCAGCCGCTCTCAGGAAATGGGGGAAAGAATGCTGAAAGCTTGATAGAAAAGAAAAGGAAAAATGGGAATGGCTGTTGGACAGATGATATGAAAGTTTTGAAAGGAGCCCAGTTCATCTCAGCCTGACAGCAGGGATGATATCTGAAGGAGATGCTCAATGGGAACATCAGGAGAGTGAACAAGCAGTGAGCACAGTCCATAAAGTCACAATGAATGGTAATGACAGGCAGTAAAATACCCTTTGGAAAAGGAGAAAGACTGTAGACTAGAGCATTGACTGGCAACACTGGAGAAGCATATCAGCAGATTAGCATATGGCATGGCAAGAAGACACAACAAAAAATTATTCAATCGTACCAAATGCTTGCAGGGAATCTAGGCCAAGCGAGCAATCAAAAACAATTTCAGAAAAGCCATAAGGTATATGCAAGCAATCAGTAAAGAAAATCAACAGACAATGAGTTGTCATATACTTTCATTCCTTTAGTCCAGTTCTGGAATTCTTTAATAGATCAACAGTAAGCATGTAAAACAGCCTGCTGCAAATGAGGATAGTACTGTAATCACAAGGAGGACAATATGATTTTCTTTAAGAAAAATGTTAATCTCATTTGACACATATTATGAAAATTCCTTGGTAGAATCACAGCAATAAAACATAATAAAGACCTCGGAAATATGTTTTGTGCCAGACACAAGGAAAAAATAGGATTAGACATGAAGTGGAAAGCTGGTGGTTCATGATGGTTTGTGGTTCATGGCTAACCACAAACCACCACAAAACACTGGAAAATGAATCAGTTCATGGTTTGTTTTTCTGGTTTGTGCCAGGGGGCAACCTACCTTCTCCTGCCGCCTCCAACTGTGGCTCCACTTCCTCTGCCCCCTGCCTGCCCCCTTCCCACTGTCCATCCCCTCCCTCCCCGGTCCTGCTGCTGCCACCACCACTTCTGCCACCACCACCACCCTCAGGGGCAGCAGGCCTGGCTTCCCTGCAAGGAGCAGGCTTGCTGCCTCTCAGCATGTACCTGCCTATCAGCTGGATGGCAGGCGCAGGTGCAGCAGCAGCAGCAGCAGCAGCCCAGCTTGTTGGAGCTAGCTGCTCCCTGTGAGCATGTGCCCACCACCCAGCAGGGAAGCCAGAGCTGCTGCCTCTGAGGATGACGGCGGTGGTGGTGGAGGAGGAGGAGGAAGAAGAGATGATGCCGGTGCCAGCAAGGAGCAGGGAGGAAAGGGACAGGGACAGTGGGAATGAGCTGGCCAGTCATCCCCTTTTGCTGAAGAAAATGAAGTGCTGAGGGGGAGAAAGGTTGGCATTTCATTTTGCTTTGGCAAAATGGGATCCTTGAACTGGGTAACAAACTGAAGAGCGAACTGATCCAGTTCATTGGTTTTTGTAGTTCATGGTTTGATTCATGCCCATCTCGAAAGAGGATTTTCAGAAGAATATGGGAACCTAACTGAGTAAGTGGTTATCATATGATCTGTATCATTTGGGTCCAGGCTGTCTGAAGGACCATATTCTCCCATGTATCGTGAGTTCAGCCGAAGAAGATCTGGAATCTGAGGGGTTAATTACAGCTGAGGAAAATGCTGGGCAATTAGAAGCACAGACAGCTGAATCATCAATAGATTCTCCTCCCCCAGTAGAAAGAGTGAGGGCTAAGCTTTGGCAAAGACTCATGACACGAAAGTCAGAGGATCGCATGAATACTTCCTACAGGAACATCAGGTCAACCAGTCCTGTGTTTTTAACAGGATGGAAGGCTTCTAGGAGTTTGATGACTGTTTTTGCTATATAATCTGCACCTAGAAGGCTTGGAAGCTTGT
The DNA here is from genome assembly GCF_051106095.1 of Pogona vitticeps. Lineage (NCBI taxonomy): Eukaryota > Metazoa > Chordata > Lepidosauria > Squamata > Agamidae > Pogona > Pogona vitticeps. The sequence goes on from NC_135785.1 coordinate 72,824,936, forward strand.
GGAAGCAACAAGTCAACACTCTGGCTCGCATCCATGCTCCTGCTTATCTTGGACCTTGTTCTTTAGACCCTTGGCTTTGGACTTTGACTTCTGACTATGGTTTGTGTTTTGGCTTTGGCATTTTGGTATCTGCTTTGCATCTTCTGGACTTCTGATATTGGACTGGCTTATTGGAATTTGCCTGTTGAAACCCCCTGGGAATGTGACAGTATGTGAGCCTGCCTGTGCTTTGACATATTCAGGGAATGCCCTTCTCTTGGCACGGTCAAACCCAGAAAGCATATTTGGCTGGAGTCCCTAGGCTGTGGAACTCTTTCCCAATGGGGACCAGGATGGCTCCCTTCCTGTTATTTTCTTGAGAGAGTTTTTAAAGTCAGGCACACTTTTGGTGGCCAGTATTTAGTCGTTTAGTCGTGTCTGACTCTTCATGACCCCATCAACCAGAGCATGCCAGCCCTCCTGTCTTCCACTGCCTCCCGGAGTTGGGTCAAATTCATGTTGGTAGCTTCGATGACACTGTCCAGCCATCTCGTCCTCTTGTTTTATTGAATAACACTGATTTAAGAGTCATATTTGATAGAGTGAGGAATAAATCCTCTGGTGGCAGCGAAAAGGGTTGAAAAGTAAATGTCATACCTGAAAGTGAACCTGGGTTGTGTGGAAGAACAAACAGGGGAACTGGGGGTGTGTGACACCTTCTATCACCTACATTTAATAGTATCACTTTAACTGTGCTAATTGCCATGCTTTACACATTATTTGCAAATTATCTCAGAATTTCTCAAGTTCTCATAAATAATAAGCTGAGCACCTGTTTGTCCATTAGAAATCTAGAATATTTGCTTCTTGGTCTGTGCCATCAGAATCACTCAAAGGCTGCTGTCTTTTTTCTACTTTTGTTTTCTAATAGAAAATTCAAACCACATTGTTCACAACTATTTGTATGCCTGTTTGAGTTTCTTTCCTCTTTTTTTCATATCGCATATAGAATTGTTCCCTTCCCTTTCCCCCTACCAGCTGCAGGGCAAATCTGTCTCCCTGTAGAGACTGGCAAAGCACTATTGAAAAATACTGCGAAGGAGCAGTATGTTATGTTAATGTTAATACATTATGGTTAGACCATTAAAGAAAATTTGATTCATTGATATTAAACCATTCAGAGACAACTGTGAAGTTAATTTGTTGCATTCTTTCATGCATCATTAACATATTAATGTTAATTTTTAAAAAATAATTAAAACCATTAAAAACTGAGAAAAATGACCCCAGTGCACCTCAGAAGTAACAAATTAAATTAAAATGAACCATTGATAATTACTCTAAAGTGTAATGATGTTGGGCCAGAATCCTATTGTGAAATACAGCACACATAAGGTTGTGTACAGCACACATATAGTTGTGAGCCATGTGGTTTGAATTTTCTATTAGAAATGAAAGGTAATAAAAAGGCAGTAACCTTGGAGTGTTATTAATGGCCCAGACCAAGGACCAAATACTATTGTGAAATACAGTGCACACAAGCAGCTTTGAATTTTGTTGACCACCTGTCTCGTAGCTGGGTTGTACAGTCAAGTGCAAAACCATTAGCACAACCTGGACACAAAAGAGCACAAAACAGACAGCAGGCAAAATTATGTACACAGTGCAATTTCCACTGTATGATCTATGATACCAAGACACTTCTGGCCTTGGTGTTTAATCACCAAAATAACAGCCAACATATTAATTAATTAATTAATTAATTAATTAATTAATTAATTAAATTTATAGCCCACCCATCTAGTCATACAGACTACTCTGGGCGGGTAACAACATATCATATAACAAATTACAGTTTAAAATCATAACAATATATTACTAAAAATATCATTTTTATTCGTTTTTATGCAAGCATAGCGCAATCAGAATAAATCTTGGTGGTGAATCACCACAAATTACAGTGTAGCCATTTATTGCTGTGCACTGGATCATGTGACTCAGTGTGTGACTAGATAGATAGATAGGTAGGTAGGTAGGTAGGTAGGTAGGTAGGTAGGTAGGTAGGTAGGTAGGTGGGTGGGTGGGTGGGTGGGTAGGGAGGCAGACAGGAAAATCTGACATGCCAGTTTCTCCACTCTTCTCATGGATAGTCCAAGCTAAGAAGTTCTAGGAAATACAGCAGATACGAGGTTTGGATGAGGAAGGTGGCCATTGCAGCAGCATCCTGTTATGGAAGAGAGATGATAGGCAAGCAGGAATGGGGCAAGGAGGGACAAATAACCAGCATCCCACTACATCCTCCACCAGAACACATCCATTAGGACAAGGAAGAGGAAATGTCCCATTTCTCTGCTATCCAAAAATATTGGCAGAGCCATATGGCTGGCATTATGGCGTACTCATCTGATGTTCCTTCCTTTGCCACAGATTGCTGCTCTGCCCTAGATTCTGCACAACACACACCCAAAATAGTAGAAATGCCCAGGATTCAGCCTGGATTTGTACATTTCTCTGAAAAGAGAGCACATGCTTAACGACCAATATCCAGTAACAGATGAACAAGGAGGAGGAGAAAAATGGGAAGAAGAAGTTGCTTTGTTTGTACAATTTCTCTATTTATAAAATCGAGATTTATTGCTTTTTATAGCCTCTGTGACACTTGTGTCTAATGACTTTCATATCTTTCTGGATATGATTTTTAAAAATTAGTTACATATATACTTGAGCTTTCTTTATCGTCTTTAGCCTATAGTTAAACATAAAATAAATTATGTTTTACCAAAAAAAAAACCCACCTAATAATGTAATGTATTTAAAAGGCTAGTAGCTTAAAAACATTTTTAAACCCACTATTAAAACAATAATGTCCATTTAATTGATCCAACCCTTCCTTTAAAAAAAAGAGAGGTCCTTAGCCTTACCGGAACAACAGGAGGGAGGGAACCTACGTACCTGACCTCTCAAGGGAGGGCATTCTACGACATGGGGGCGGCCATTAAAAAGGCCCTTTCTTTCATCCAAACATGCCTGTGAAGGAGGCAAGACCAAGAGAAGGGCCTCCCCTGAAGATCTTAAAATCCCATCTGAGCTCATATAGTGAGATCAGGTGCTTCAGTTGTTGTAACAGGGAAGCTATACACTCATTGTAACTGGCTCCAGTTAGCGCTCTGGCTGTAGCATCTTGAACCAACTGAAATGTGCAAACAAATCAAAGAGAAACCCACATACAGTGCCTTGCACTAATCCATACAGGAAGTAAAGAGACATATAAAGATTTGCCAGATCAGACTTGTCAAGGAACAAGTGCAGCTGTTATGCTAGCTTTCACCCTGCAAATGTACTCCTGGCCATTGATGAAACTTGAGTGTCCAGTCTCAGGTCTGAATTTTTTTTACCTCATCTATTTCTTCTAGAATTTTAAAGCAACGTCCCTCACAAATAAGATCTCTTCCTATGAATGCAGATCAGAGGGAAATTACACATTCTCACCCCTGCCTCTGACAAAGAGACCAGAGCCCATTGAGCAGATGAGGGAGAGAGCATCTGTAATGGCGGCATGCTTACTCCTCCTCCTCCAATCTCCCAAACGCTACTCAGCTTCATCTGAAAGTTGCCATGGAACCAAAGAGAAGTATATTCTGTCCCCATCAAAATGGCTAGGGAGAGACAGCTTACTGGATTGAATGGGTTTAGGTAAATGTATGCATTTATGTGTTTGTGTTGTCAGATGTTGTTCTTTTCTGTTGTAAGCTGTCTTGGGACTCCTTTGATTGAAATTAAATATATAAATCTTCCACACTGAGCAATTAATGAAATTTTGGCCACTGCTTTGAAGTGGTTGGGTCTTGGGCCAATGGCCACTGAATCACAACTGTGATTGGACTCAACGTATTGTAGTTTTATAACCTTTTATCAAATGAAAATGGCCAGTCCAGGTTTTGCTCAACAGACACATCAGACTCCCTCAAGTGTTATATGGCATTTTAAGCCTGCAGAATTATAGGTAAAAGTCAGACCAGGTGGGATAGAAAAATAACAGAAAACCGAGCAGGTGTGGAAGGTTGGGCAAAAAGAGCCTGAGACAGAACTCTGTTATTACATTGGCTTCTTCTTCTTTTTACCTGTTTCCACAACTGACATGGGAAGAGAACTCCTGCTTATGGACAGGACATATATTTTAACTGTTTTTCGGGAAATCAGATCCATTTTAGAGAGGCTTCTTTCAAATCATGTTCACTTTTGCTTGAGCATTGTCTAAAGTATTTGTGATTAAACTTGAAAAAGAAAAGAACAGGATAGAAGTGTTTGTTGCTCAATAAACTCTGAGCCCTGTACTGCTCAATTATTTAATAATGACAACTTTCTTTTGAAAGAGTAGAACATTTCCTTTATTATTAATACCATTTGTGTGGATGTATATTCTTTCCTAGTTTCATTCCCAAAGCTTGGATCTTCTGGGAGTTGAAACATGAAATCATTATACTAAACAGCTCTCCATGGAATTCCTGTTTATCTATTGCCTTTAGTGATTTCTCTATATTGAATTATCTTTGGTTGCAGGTTAGAACCATTTACTGTGGTAGAGACATCACTGTTACATAGCCAAATAGAAGCAGAATTGGAACAGTGGTTCCTTGGGGAACGTAATACAAGGCTGTCTGGAGCAACAGTGTATGCAGTGGTTAGGGTCTGAATCACCTAAAAGAAGAATCAAATCTTTTTGATACTCAAGATCACTAGGTGAATTTGGACCTGCCACTTTCTGTCAGCCCAAGCTTGGGATAAGAAATGTGCATTCCAGGGGCTCAAAGTGTTATTTTACTTTAGTGCACAAACAGAACTTTTAAAGGAAATTTTAAGGAAAGGAGTAGGTCTGAGGTTGGCCACACATGTCTGTTGCACATCGTTATGGCTGTTCTAGCGTTGGATGTGGCAGCACCAAACAATGATGTTGTGGTGCATTCAAACCTCTCTGCAAGGTGTTTCAGCTAATAAGCTCTTCTCCTTCCTGCACATCTTTTCTTCTTCTTATTTTAGCCTAAATGATCTGTCATAACTATCTTTCTTTTATAGTAGCCCAAGTTAAAATCTACAATTCCAGGCTATACATCAGAACCAAGAATACATAGCACCATGTGATGTACAATTTCAAACCTAATTTGAAGGTTTTTGTTGTTGTAATAGATTACATTCTTCATTTAATACGGCTGCTCTGTGGCATCTGTTTTTATATAGATAGCTGTATTACAATTGTTCATTCTAAATTCCAGGATGCTTATTAGACCTGTGTGGAAAATCTCCAGCCCACTCTATACCTGAACTTTGGGTGTACGGATCAGGCATGAACTGCTCTGTGCCATTTAAGATACATTTTTACCCATTCTACCATGAAGTCCAATACTGCAAATGGAGATAAGTGCAAATGGCTAGGCACAGAGTGGAGGCACAAAGTGCCATTCACTTCAGGGATGCAGTATAGCTTAGAAGGCAATGGATAGTATTTGCACCACTGTACCAAAAAAGAGGAGGAGGAGGAGGAGGAGGAGGAGGAAGGGTAATTGAAAAAACAGATCCTAATGCTTTTATTGTGTGACTAACCAATCCAGGCCCAAACAACAATCACTCTTCCACTCACACATTCAATTTTAATAGTGCATAAATATTTCAGTAATGTTTAGTAAACTAAGCTAAGTAAGAATAAGAGAATAAAATAAAAGAAGACTATTTCAGAATGCAAAAAGGCTATCGAAGCAGTGTTTTTCTCTTTATAATATAGCTCCATGAAATAGCTGGCACAGCAGCTGCAAGAGAATATATACTGTTTGGTGATCTGTTTGAGTCTCCATAGCGCTTCTGTAGTTGGTATATCAAGCAGGCTGTTTGGCTTCTCTCTGAGGCTCAACTTTCACTCACCTTCACTCACCCTCTCTTTCAGTGCCAGGAAATCAATGTACAAATAAACTAATTTCACATTTGTCTGAAGCTGGTACGCATGCCTGATACTTGTATTTGTCAAGCACACTGTAATTTTGGATTTTTAACTACATTTCTTGGGCTGCTTGCTTTTTACTGATTATCTTGAATGAGGTTTTCTAAATATTCATTTTTAGGCCACATTTGCCACATATTTCATTTACTTTATTGAGGAACCTTTACAGACCATCTATACTGTCATCTGGTAATACTGTTACACCTGCATATTGAATGTTGATGATAAACTCTTCATTGACAACAATACTGTAATTTGGATCAGCTAGCACTTCTCTAAAAGTGTTGAAAAGCAAATCAGAAAGCAGTGGTGACAGTGTACATCATTATTGTAATGCTCCCCTTATCTCTTTATCTGTTTTTATACAATGTCTGTTACAATTTATAGCAATAGAAGTTCTGACAAGTAAGTAAAACAAGCAGTTTTAGTTATATATTTCCCAAGGACAGACCATTTATGGAGGGCCCTTGATAGCACATGGATACTCTGATTTGATCTGAGTGCCAGTTTGGCACTTTGGATTGAGCCTCAGTCTGATCTGGACCCCATCTAATCCAATCTGGACTCAGCCCAATATTCTTCAAAACTCTCCTTCACTTTAACAGGGACATTCAAATATAACTTCTCATAAAGCTATGAAATACAGTGGTGCCCCGCTTGATGATTACCTCGTTGTACGAGGAATCTGCTGTACGATGAGATTTTTGTGATCGCTATTGTGATCGCAAAATGATGTGTCCATGGGGAAAATACGCTTTACGATGATTGGTTCCCTGCTTCGGGAACTGATTTTTAGCTTAACAACGATCAAAACAGCTGATTGTCGGGTTTCCAAAATGGCCGCCCGCTGTGCAAAATGGCTCCCCGCTGTGTTAGGCATGGATTCTTCGCTCTACAGGGAGCAGAAAATGGCCACCCTATGGATGATCTTCACGTTACGATGAGGTATTTTGCCCATTAGAACGCATTAACCGGTTTCTAATGCATTCTAATGGGCTTTTTACTTTCACTTGACGACGATTTCGCTCTACAGCGATTTCGCTGGAACGGATTAACATCATCAAGCGAGGCACCACTGTATGGCAAAAAGTGGATCAGAGAGAAAGGGTTCATAATGCCAAGCTGCAGACATGCAGGTCTTCAAATCTGGGGCAGTCCAACTCTCATGTCTGCTTGTTTTCTTCGTTTATTGCCAAAACAGCGTCTAGTGCTCACCTCCCCAGCACTATTTTGTCTACATGTCAGGAACAACCTCAATTCCTCCCTCTAGGTATGTCCAGAAAATTGCGTTCTGTAAAATCTGAAGAAAATGATAGAAAGCTTTAGTATTCTTTCTCTATGAGCAACACATTCTGCAGGTTTGCTTCTATTTGCTAGTACAGTGGTTGGAAGACCAGATGGGCGGGGTACAAATCAAATAAATAAATAAATAAAATACATGGCATGAGCTGGGTCCTTGCAGTACTGGAGTTGACAGCCTCTGCTGGTTTAACCCAGCATGGGGTTCGTATGTTCTTCATGTACCCTAGTAGGGTGTAGTAGATGAAGTGATTGACTAGGATTCAGGACACTTGGGTTCAAAACCCCACTCAGCCATAGAAATTCTCTTGGGAGATGGTAGCACTGGTAAAACAACTCTTTAAATGTCTCAATTACAGTACCTTGAACTCCCTGACTATAAGTCAGATGTGATTTGACAGCACATAGTGTACACACACATTCTTCATAAACAACCACATGTGCAGTACATCTTTTAGCCAAAAAGTTAACATGAAGTCCATATGGCAGATCTATTCATAGGCCTACAGACCAACAGATGTTGCTTTTTGTGTGGCAGTTGCAGCTGATGAGCCTGTTCTTTTACCATTATTCTTACGCAGAAAAATAACTGTATCAAAGCACAGATATTTCAGGTTTTATGTCCTTTTAGGAAATGCACTGCCTATGTATGCCATGTGTAAAATCTCATGAGATACAGACATGTCAGGCCATGGATCATGGAACAGATCATAAAATAGTACAATCTCATTGTCAAGGTTTAAATGATCAGGTAAAAAGTAAGCAGGACATTGCTATACATGTGTGGAGCGTGATATACATTGTTTATGAAGAAGCATATACAATTTCTAAGAAACAAAAGCTGGGGAATAGCAGGAAGAAAAGCTCATTCCTCTACCATTCCCACTTCATGAATGAATGGGGAATTTATACTCTATCTTATTCATTAAATTAGATACTGCCATCCCTTTAATGAGCAGCCTGAGGGTGGACAAAATGCCTTGAATAAGCTCTGGAATATAGAGAACTTGGCATCCTCAATGAAACATAATGTGGGTTTGCAATTGTGGGATTTTTCCAATGAATAGGAAGTGATCAAAGATAACATTAAAACTGTGCAACATTGCATCAAGTTACTGCCAATGCCAATCATTACATGCCTCAATGCGCAAGAGCCTTGAAATAACGTTATAGACATGCTGTGGCATTCAAAATATTCACTGAATTTCAAATTAAAATGCAAAAGCATGCCCTCTACTCATCTGGGCAGAATAGTGAACTCGAAGCGCACATCATTCCAAGTATATCTGCAATGTCACATTCTTTATTTACAATCAGCTTCTGAGCACCCTCAATTTCTAGCAGGCAAGATGATAGGGAAACTGTAATGCAAAATAAATTCAGAAAGGCGGCATTAGAATTTTGACCTCAGCTGTATGAAATGCCACATTCTGGAGAGGTCAGGAGAATTAGAAGTACAGCCAGCAAAGATAAAGTTTAAAAAAAGAAAAAGGAAAGGAAAGAAAGCAGAAGGAGTACCAGGGAAGAAAAGAGCTAATTACAGAGTGATCACCTTTCCTCCTGCGAAAGCAAAGAGACTCACTATGCACGATCTGAATTCATCATTCTGCTGATGAAAGTTCTTGGCATATAATGCCAGACAGAGCTATTTACTATGGAAAAGAAAAGTGTTGCTTTATTTACATGCTAAACAGCACCACCTTCCAGCTTCAGCCTGTTGAAAAACAGGAGCTACAAATGCGGAAAGGGAAGAAAAAGGAACAATAAGCTGTGCTAGTGGAGGAAGACAAGAGAAGTTGAGGGGGCCAAATAGATGTAAGCAATAGGGAAATTACACATTACATTACATTTTCAGACAGTGACATGCTATATCTTTCCACAATTCTCTCCAGGGAGTCTGAAGTTATTTCTCCTTTGAAAACAAAACAACAAAAATCCAAGTGAAGATGTAGTAGGGAAATTATTTTCCTCTGAATTTTTTAAAAAAAGGAAATGAAAAGGAAAACAGGGTCATTTAACCCCAAAAACCTACGTATGTGAAAACAGAATGCAATCTAATCTCAAAGGCAAGCATATACAGTAAATGGAATATCTGGCACAAACTCTGCACAATAAATATGACCAAAACATAGTATTTATCTTATCTCAGAAATGTTTGCTGGGAAAGAAGACATATTTAGATAAAGGAGTAAAGGGAGGGAGCAACTGCAGTGTATTCACTAAAAGAAAAAGATACCAGATCCATGTTGTGCATTCCCATCACACCTGACTGTTTATGACATCGGGGCTAAATGCCACTGCTTAATGGTGGCAGGCAACCTTTCCTTGGTTCAACTGAGAACTGTTGTTGTTTTGTGCCATCAGGTCACCTCTGACATTTGGCACCCCTACGAATGAGTGAACCTCCAAAATGTCCTGTCCTCTATAGCCCTATTCAGCTCTTGTAATCTCAAGCCTGTGGCTTCCTTTATAGAGGGAGAGATTATAGTCCCAGATGTAAAAAAGGTATCAGTATTTTTTATAGAGTGGTCTTAACCGACCAGATAGGCGGGATATAAATAAAATAAATAAATAAATAAGTAAATTTTATTCAAAGATAAGAGCCCAACGCGTTTTGACTAATATATTTTCAGCCTTCTACAGGGGCACTGATACTGCACTTGTATTGAATATGTCTGAGGAGGGGTTTTTTAGGGGCAGTTTTCCGCACCTTTTTGGATAGATGGAGTGGAAAAACTGTCCCTTTAAAAAATCCTCAGAGACATACGGTATTCAATACAAGTGCACTATTAGTGCCCCTGAAGAAGGCTGAAAATATATTAGCTGAAACGCAATGGGCTCTTTCTTATCTTTGAATAAAAATACTGATACTTTTTTTAACATCCTGGACTATTGTCTCTCCTTGCTAGACAGTTTCAGTAGGAAGTACCAGTCCATTGTTGTTGTTTTTCCTTTATAGATTCCATCTCACGTTAGTTCCTCTCTTCCTGCAACCTGAAACTTTTCCAAGTATTATTGTCTTTTCCAGAGAATCTTGTCTTTTCATGTTGTGCCCAAAGCCAGAATTTTGTTATTTTTGCCTCCAAAGACAGTTCAGGCTTGAGGATGGTATTTTGTACTTATCATTGGTGATGAAGGTGAAGTGTATATATTTTCAAGGATTGTTCTCTCACATTTCATAACATTGGTACAAGTATACCAATGTATTCTTGCACCAATGTCATGGATGAATGATGCGGTAACAATGGCACAGACATTTACATGATCAGAATTGACTCAGATAAAGAGAAGATACTTAGAAAAGAAACTGTACTTGATTGGTTGGTTTATTTCAAAAAATTCAACAAATGTTTCACTGAGGTTAAAGTAGTTAAATCACTGTTGCGCACAGTAATCGAAAATCCTGTTGCTTAGTTTAGTAAAAGACAGAGAAAAGAAACAGTGTCTCAGTTACTCAATGGGGATGGGAAAATGATAACATATGACAAAGAAAAGGCAGAAGTGCTCAATTCCTACTTCTGCTCAGTTTTCTCCCAAAAGACAGTCTATGCTTCTCCAGGCAAACGTGAGGGAATACATTGACATTGACATTGATGAAGGTCAAGGAACACCTTACTACTTTAAATAAGTTCAAATCCCAGAAACTAAATGAACTGATTCAAGGGTATTGAAGGAACTGGCTGAAGAGACTGCAAACAACTGTCTATTATTTTCTTGAAATCATGGAGAATAGGTGAAGTGCCAGATGATTGAAGGAAGGCTAAAGTTGTCACCATCTTCAAAAAGGGCAAAAAGGAGGAAGCATGGAATTACAGACTGGAAGGGGCCTACAAGGCCATCAAGCCCAACCCCCTGCTCAGTGCAGGAATACAATCAAAGCATATCTGCCAGGTGCTTATCTAAGTTTTTCTTCAATGCATCCAGTGTTGGAGCACTCAACAACTTCCAAGGTAACTGGTTCCACTGCCGTACTACTCTAACAGTTAGGAAGTTTTTTTCTGATAGTCAACTGAATGTGTAGCTGGCTTCCTTTAACTTGAGCCCATTTTTGCATGTCCTGCACTCTGTGATGATGGAGAGCATATCTTGCCCCTCCTTTGCATGACAGCCTTTCAAATATTTGAAAAGTGCAATCATATCACCTCTCAGTTTTCTATCCTCAAGGCTAAACATGCCCAATTCTTTCAGCCTTTTCTCATAAGGCTTGGTTTCCAACCCCCCGATCATCCTTGTCGCCCTCCTCTGAACTTGTTCCAATTTGTTAGCATCCTCCTTGAAGTGTGGTGTCCAGAACTGGACACAATACTCAAGGTGAGGCCTAACCTGTGCTGAATAGGGGGGGACTAGCACCTTGTGGGATTTGGAAACTATACAGTACTTCCGTTAATGCAGCCTAAAATAGCATTTGCCTTTTTTGTAGCCACATCACACTGTTGGCTCATAATCTATGACAATTCCAAGATCCTTCTTGCTTGTAGTTTTGCTGAGCCAGGTATCCCCCATCTTATAACTGTGCAATTGGTTTCTTTTTCCGAAGTGCAGTACTTTGCACTTATCCCTGTTGAATTTCATTATGTTGCTTTTGGCCCAGTGCTCCATCCTATCAAGGTCATTTTGATTTTGTTTCTGTCTTCTAGGGTATTAGCTATTCCAACCAATTTGTTATCATTTGCAAATTTGGTACACAATATTATTTTACTTTTAGAATAATTAAATTGCAGTAGTTCCTTAGCAAAATTTCAGCCTAGAGCTCTCAGGGAGTCTATGCAACCCAACCTAATTGTAGGGGAAAAAAAGAATGGCATTATTGTCATACATTAAGATGGAATTGTCCGGTTTGTCATATAGAGAGGAGGGGAAAACCTCCATATGTGAGACAGCAGCCCTGAAATTAAAAGGCGCCTTCTTCTTGGGAGGAAAGCGATGACAAATCTTGACAGCATCTTGAAAAGCAGAGACATCACCTTGCCAACAAAAGTCCGAATAGTCAAAGCTATGGTTTTTCCTGTCGTGATGTATGGAAGTGAGAGCTGGACCATAAAGAAAGCAGACCGCCGAAGAATTGATGCCTTTGAATTGTGGTGCTGGAGGAGGCTCTTGAGAATCCCCTGGACTGCAAGGAGAACAAACCTATCAGTTCTAAAGGAAATCAACCCTGAATGCTCACTTGAAGGACAGATCCTGAAGCTGAGGCTCCAGTACTTTGGCCATCTCATGAGAAGAAAAGAGTCCTTGGAAAAAACCTTGATGTTAGGAAGGTGTGATGGCAAGAGGAGAAGGGGACGACCGAGGATGAGATGGCTGGACAGTGTCTGCGAAGCAACCAACATGAACCTGACACAACTCCGGGAGGCAGTAGAAGACAGGAGGGCCTGGCGTGCTCTGGTCCATGGGGTCACGAAGAGTCGGACACGACTAAACGACTAAACACACACACACAAACAATATAATTAAAATACAAACTGGATAAAAGAAATGCTAATAAGTATTGTGGTGTATTTTTATTATTATTATTATTAACAGGGATGACTTCTACATGATAGGCCCCTGCCATGGCCCAGGCATGTGTACTAGAGTTATTATACAGTTCCTGAATTCTTCTTAACTATGTTCAGAAAGCCAATTTATATCAAAGGTGGGGTGACAGATAGAATTAAAGGCTGCCTGAAAATCTATAAAAGCAGATTGTAAAAGTAACAATATATCTGCACAGGTTGTCTACACAGCTGGACGAATATCATGTTCCTAAATCCGACCTTCTCCTATAGAAGGACTCTCCCTGAAGTGTGGACAAGCATTGCAAGTATACGTGGATATCCTCTGGGCAATGGCATGCAGCTGGCCAATCCTTCACTTCCAGAAGTGTTGCATTGTAAAATTGCTAATGGTGCAATGCTCTGATTCAAAAGAAAATCTACACAGCTCAGTTGGAACAAGCTGGAGCAGGCTAAAGAGGATTTAAGATCGGATGGAGATCTGGGATGTCACTGAGTTCAATCAGTGCATCCAAATGGCATATGCACCTCAGACAATCCTATTTGGCCCACCTCTCTTTAGAAGATTACAAAAACAAAACAAAACAGTCCGCTTCCTTGCTCTTCCTCTGTTCTCCTTCTGAGATGAAGTTTTCCGTTTTTTTTCCAAATGGTATAGTGCATCAGCGTTGTCCTAATAACCTTTTTTAAAAAAAATGTTTGCTTCCTTCCTGTTGCCTGTACAGAAGAGCAGAAAAAGTGTTTAATTTTCTAGTATTGTGAAGAGGCTAAGCTGTCTCTTTAAGCCACTTAAAGATATTGGTAAACTGAAAGCCGAAAGGAAATTTAAAGCTAGAAGTTCCACCTTGGCTCAATCCCAGCAATTGCACCTGCTGGAAACGAACCAAATGGAGTAATCCTACATGCACCAAAACCAACCAACCAACCAAACAAACAAACAACAGTAGGCCCTGACAGGAGCCCAGAAAGGTGCAGGTAGGAAAGTTCTGCTGACTGGTTGGTTCACTCTAGCAGTTATATGACCTGATTGGTGGCAAAAGGAGCAGATCAGCCTGTCCCTGCAGTGGACCAAGCACCAGGACAAATGCCTGCCTTATCTCACCCTATCTTTGCTAAGTGTTTGAGGAGAAAGCAATAGTTAAGTGTTGATTATCCATGGTAAAAGCCCACCTACCCCTCAGCCAAAAGTTCTTCTGAGTCTCTGCAACTTTCCAATTGATCTAAAAGCCATCTCACACAAAGCTTGCTGACCACCTCCAGAATGCGTATACATTGATAATTCTTAGGATCAGATCTTGAACTCTTTTTTTTATGGAAAAGGACCATAACTGCTGTTGACCAGTCATCAGGAGTTTCCTGATTCTGCCAGTGAGCACAAACAGGATAGATAATGCTGGAATTCACCAACCAGCATATAAATTTTAAAAAAATCAATAGGATCTCATTCATGTCTTTTCAATGGGTATTCTTTTGTACCAGTGTAATGTAATGGATTTTTTAAAAAAAATGCTGTACTTTTTTTCAGCAAACTGCGAGACCAAGAAGAAGTGACCTGCTCTAATTTTCATTTAGTTGGCCACATTCATGGAGACAATAGAGTTTTTATTGGGTACATCCTATCCCACAACCTTAATGTGCAGTCCCCTGGAATTTCCATAGAGTTAGAAAATATCCCAGAGTTCAAAACAACATTAAATAAAATTTAAAAATCTGCCCAGGTGAAAGTATGTATCGGTGGATGGAGGGATGCATTGGGAAGGATATAGTATGTCCAAGACTTCCATCTTGATAAATAAAGCTTCTGGAGGTGATGGGAGTGATTTTATTTGATTATTAATCTTCAGTGACAGTCATGCAATCAGATTTTCAGTCTCCAGTGTAGAATATATATACTGTATGCTTAAAGTCAACCTCTTTGCCCAAGTGCAATGGGACAACTTGAAGTGTTGTTTGGATTGCACAGTTTGCTGGCTGTGTTGCTGATACAGCTCCCCCATCACCCCATGCCCTCCACAAACATACATCTCATTTCAAGCTCCAGAACAATTTGAATGCCTAGAGTTGTTGTCTAGAGTTCCTTAACAACTGGTAATTACAGTAAGCCCTGCCTCTGGCTAGGGCTAATTTATGTACGTGATGCTTCTGGATTAGTCTCACTTTCTAAGAAACAGCGATAAAGCAAAGCTCTTCAGCAGAATCTGCTCAGTAATTACAGTCTGATACGGGCCTGTGTTTTGGTATGCTATTAAATGAGTTTACTGTTCACGGTGAGAAGATGCTATAGCAAAAAGGTTATATTTCAGAAACATCATAACGTTATTATGTTCAGTTTCAGTGTTGTAATTCAGTCAGGTTCCTTTAATAATATTTGCTGAATTTATCTCAAAGTCTTCCATTGTATGTTAATCTTTTCTGAGAATTAATGAAGAATTAATTTTAATAACACTAAATAAAAGATCAATCTTATGAATAATATATGGAGGGAAAGACATGGCTTAATAGAATGTAATACAGAACCAACGAAAAAAATTGTTAGAATAATATAGCCTAGAAGGCAGCAAGTTCTGGGGGCTGATCCTTTGCACAGAAGCAGTTTCCAGCAGTTGCACATAGCAGGTGCCATGGCTCACTGAAGAGGCTGGGGCAATTTTCTGTACACTTGCACAAACAATTGGAAAGACAGATTTGCTCTTGCAAAGAAAAAAGAACCTGATAGATGTCACACAAATGAGTTATCACATGATAACAGCTGCCACATAGAGTCATTTGAACATCTTTTTAATGTGCTGGGTACAGTTAAATATTGGCCCCGCCATCTTATTTGCAGGTTACACAGTGAAGATCCGAATTAGTTTCAAACCATCCTCATAATAGTACTGAGTAGGATGTGAATGATTTCTGCTCCAAAATTTCTAAAGCTGCTTGGTTTGGGGGTCACTGCCAGCTTACAGAGCATTGCCACACCCCCAGTAGCTGTTCCTGGTGGCCTCTAGTGGAGGTGTAGAGGCAGTCACTTTAGGTAAGACGTTAAAACATAATTTCGCATCAGGATGAACAGGCACAAGGGATTTAATGCTTTTCTTCCTCTTCCTCATCTTGTATTTGCCAGTAGAAAGCAGTCTTATAGTTTTGAACAATCTACAGTCCCCTATTACATCTCAATCACAGTGAGTTCTAATAAACCAGAATGCATTCATGACTTACGGTGCTATTTTTTCAAACTGTGGTAAGGAATGTACAAGCCAGCGGGACACTTCACATCCAAAATAACCATAATCTGCACTCACTGGACCATGAGCTGTTGCTGACAATGCTTAGAACAAGCCACTGTTTCACATGTTCTGATGTAATGCATGGGAGGTAAGGAAGTCTATGAATCTGATGTTCATTACAACTCATTTCTACTACTAAGTCTGAGCCATACGAGTGCTGATGATCTAAGTGGGCTACAGTTCTAAATATCATGACAATGTTCAGTTACTGCAAAGAAGTGCGCCTATGCCTTGTATACTATGTGCAATAGCCACAAGACCAGCCTAAAACATTTTGTTGACTCAGGGAAAGAACAACATGGTGCCCAAATCCATTTGCAAAATAATCTTATCTGGACATTGGAACAATGTGCATATGCGTGTGTGTGTGTTTGTATGAGAAGGACTCGAATGTATATAATATTTACATAGTGAAACATTCTGACCAATTAGAATGTGTCTGGTGGCAGTCAGATAGCTATATAAAGCAACTGCCAGTTAGCAGTCTCTCAGATAAGGAGCATAGGGCTGACAGGACCAGATAGGGCAAATATGTAGTAGGACACAGTCTGTCTGATAGGTGTTAGATATGTTATGGATGATAGCTGATAGGGCAAAAAATGTGATAGTGTTAGCTGTTAAATGAGATAGATCTGTTAGAGAAACTACGGTATGTCTGTCAACTTTTAAGGATGACATATTAACGTAACTAAGTCAAGTACAAGCTTATATAACAAGTACCAATATGTCAAAGCACTGAGTTTATTCAACATGTGTTTTAAACAGTAAAAGTTCTTTAATGTATTTAACAAAGACTAAGGTAAAGGTAAAGGTTCCCCTTGACAATTTTTTTTTTTTGTCCAGTCGTGTTCGACTCTAGGGGGGCGGTGCTCATCCCCGTTTCCAAGCCATAGAGCCAGCGTTTTGTCCGAAGACAATCTTCCGTGGTCACATGGCCAGTGCGACTTAGACACGGAACACTGTTACCTTCCCACCGAAGTGGTCCCTATTTATCTACTCGCATTTGCATGCTTTCGAACCGCTAGGTTGGCGGGAGCTGGGACAAGTGACGGGCGCTCACTCCATTGCGTGGATTCGATCTTACGACTGCTTGGTCTTCTGACCCTGCAGCACAGGCTTCTGCGGTTTAGCCCACAGCGCCACCACGTCCCTCCAAAGACTAAGTAATCATTTTATTTACTTTCAACACACATATGCATGTGCACATACACAGGGGAGAATACAATTTTTATTCTGCATGTGTGATTTCCATCATAATGCTTGAAAGTGCTGTACACAAACTCCATCAGTTACATTTTATATTATTTTAAAACCAGACCAACAGAAGGCGGCCCAGGTCAACAAGAACAACATGGTGTCCAATTCCATTTGCAGAATAATCTTATCTGAACATTGGAACAGAGGGCAGCAGGACAGCTGAGAAGGTTCAGTAAAGGTATTTCAGCCTTTGCCTCTGTGTTCTTCCAGGAGCTGCTGCCTGATGTAGCTGCTCTATTCCACCAAATGGTAGAGCCACCTCTGAATTAGAAGAGGTGTTCAAAATCAAATAGTGTTGCCAATGGTACTCCAAATTCACTCAAGAGTACTCAATGGAGCTTATGGACATGTTCTTGGATGTCAAGATTCTCAAAAGTTGGACTTTGGCAGGTAGTATTTGGTTATCAGATTCGATTCATAGCTAGATGTTCTGGATTCATTGCCTAAACCATGGTCTACATGAAATATTTAATTTAATTAAATTTGACAAGAAGGCATACATGGAGGAGAAAGTAAGGATGTGGTTAAAGCCACATTGGAAGACAGAAGGCTGAAATAGATTGGTAGGACAAAAGGAAAGAGCAAAGCAGAAATAAATAGGCATATTTATTTCATTTTTATCTTATTTTTTGCATTTTACCTCACCATGTCCAAAAAGCTTCAGAGTAGGTCACTCGTAGAGAACTGTAATGAAAACATTTCATTTTAAAAACCAAACCGCTGAAAGCACTCTCCACTCAGCTGCAACCACAAAATGGTCTACTTCCTTCCTAATTCCTTTAATACTTGTATTTATCAGTTCCTTTATTCTCATTATTACATTCCTGGTATGTATTCTGAACGGTAAGGGGACAGTGAACATTCTTGATGGAGCCCTTAATTTATAATAGCTATTTGTTCAAAATCATTTCCTCTGATGATTGTTTCCTGTTTTTATATAGGTTCTTTTTCCTTTGAAATTTATTTTAGTCTCCTGTAACATGGTAAATATTTTGTTCCAGTTGAGGCTTTCACGTGTTTTTCTAAATGAATAAATGCTGTATGAGTGCCCTTCTCTTGTTCCTCCCCCATCAATATTAGAACTGCAAGGATGGCTTCCTGTGTTTCTTTAAAAATGATTTTTTTTGCACCCTGATGCAAAAAAATGTTTTGATTCTGATGAAAGCAGGCTTCATATTTTGGGCAGCAACCTTTGGAAATATCTCTTTGTGTTTTGCAACTGATTATAGCACTCACAGATGAAATGTTCACATTACATGTATCTATCTATCTATCTATCTATCTATCTATCTATCTATCTATCTATCTATCTATCTATCTATCTATCTATCTATCTATCTATCTATCTATCTATCTATCTATCTATCTATCTATCTATGAACAATCCTTTATCTTGCTTGTGATATTTACATAGATTGCCCATAAAACTGAGATTTGTCAGTGTTACAGAGTAAGCAACTTGTGGGGTTCTGCCTTTTAAAACTTATAAATGACTATCTGAATACACATCTCACTTTGTAAAAGAATCACATCCACTGTTGTTTCTAAGCAAATGAGGTTTATTTTTATTTAAAAAAATTGTGATAGGAAAGGTGATAGAAGGCCTAGTTTTATCATAAGTCGGGGCTGCCCCTTTAAGAGAAAAGTGTGAGAAGGAAGGAAGTGACATCAGCAGTTCTAAGAATAACAATCTAACGGAAGATCAAGGAGGTTCAATTAGGTAAACAGTAATCTAGAAACCTGAGAAGTCCTCTCTCTGCTCTTCTTTATTCAAATATATTTGTGTTCTTGAGTATAAGCCCGGTTGCACCTAGTCTAACAGCCAAGGCGTTTAAGAAGTGTTGTTTCTGAAATGTAAAATGACCAATGTCCTTGGTACACATATTTCTCTCTCTTTTTTCCCATTTAGTCTAGAGCTTTGCTGCCTGACTTCCCCAATAGAGCATTTTTGAAAAAGTGGAGAACTGTTTTTCTGTTTCTTATGGAGGTAAGGAGGGAGAGACAGCAGATAAGAAGTACACTTGGAGCATTAATCTTTATGGTTGCCCTATTTTAAAAAAATAAATTGAATCCTTTCTTCATCAGAGATCTACTGGTGTTCACAAAATAGATCAACAACTATCAACAACTGTTGTCCAGATTGGAACGCTTTCAGCCAATTCAGAAACAATCTATCAAAAAACATTGTGAGGCATTGTTTCTCAGCTCATAACCTGGTGGCCCATTTTGCTGGAAATGTCTGATTTCCAATCTAGCTTCTAAGAAGTCCTGATTACAGGGATGATACTGTTGTTTCTTACGCACCTCTTGCTGCAGCACGATATGAAGGAGTAAGCTGCACAGGTCCTTAATTTTATTCTCTGCAAATAATGACTTTATATTTCAGTGCCTATTGAGTCTTTTCTGCACCTCGGGTCACAATTTAATCTCTCTTTAACCTTAATTTAATGCCCAATTTAATCTCAATATGACAGCTAATAATTAAGAGTACTCATGTGGTGCTGCTTAATGTTTAGCTGGGTTAGTCATGTATATACATACATGGCATGGCCAAAAAATTACAATGTTTTTCAGCATTCAGTTTAGGACAGAATTCTAAAATTTGTTTTTCTTTTGGGGGAAAGCGTTTAAGAAGTGCCCAGAAATCACAGAAGACAAAATTTTCATTAACCTTGTCAGAGGGTGGCCAGGAAAGCAATATAATTATTTGAACAATTTGGCTAGCTACATCTCTCTCTCTCTCTCTCTCTCTCTCTCTCTCTTTTTAAATTTTTATAAAATGTTATACTACTGAGGTATTTAATAGTTATGTTGGGAATGTAGGAGACACTAATTTTACCATTTCAGTGAGCAAATATAATGTTGCAAGTGAGCCAGCGTGGTGATGGTAGTCAACTCATTGTGTTATCACAGCTTGATTAACAAAAGAAAATGGAAATAGATTTCCCTTGTTAGTTGCAACTAATTCCCACATCTCAGAAAACAAATATCTCCTGGGAAAAAATGCCACCTGGAATTATCGAACTAGATTTAACATGTACATGTTTCTAAGTCACTTCTAATTAAGAATTAAGTAAAGCCACATCAAATCATACCTGGGGAGTCCAGTGTTCTATTTGCACAATGCCCAACAAGACAATGCCTACAAGAAGACCACAGGAGAATGCATCAGCCTCTTTGCTCTGCAGGTACTCAGGAAATCGTCACAGTGGCTTTAGTGTTTCAGATTATTTGACTATCTTGTACTTCAGTCTATTTAACTCTTTTGTTTTGTGCTACATATAAATGATAACTCCTATGCACAGGGCCTGCAACATAAACTGGGTTTATTCCAACTCACAACATTTGCTCTCATCAACTTTTATTGCAGGGCTGATTCTTCATAGCCGGGGTGCCCTCATTGCCTCTCTTGCCAAGCTTGGGTTACATCTGTTGGCATCTGAGTGCTCTGAGTGGTTGAATATTGTGTCCTTTTATGATGATGGTGGAAGTCCAAAACAGGAATGACTCACCCATGATGGCACCCTAGTAAGACGGCTTGAGTGTTACAGTTTGAGGGGGAGTATGTGTGTGCACGCATATATGTGCCTATCCTTAAGGTCAGTTGTCAGTAAAAGCATTGCTCTGTAAGTACCGTACACAGAAATGTTTGCAGCCCATTTGAAGTCAATGCATGGATGCCACCATTCAGCACTTCCTGTTTCCAAAATGTATCATAAGAACCTTTCTTCCAACAGAGATCTTTGGTATTACCTGCCTGCTGATCTTTTTAAAAAGAGGTTGCAAATGTCCTTGTATGTGCAATCGGTAGATACCACCATCAAGTTGTGGTCCCTCCCTGTTCTGATCTCAACCCACCTCTTAAATTGTTGGCTTTTTTTTTTCCATTTTGAAGGGAAACACATTTAAGGCACAGAGAAGACATCCACCTTTGTTTTGCTTTCCTTCCCACAGCTGACATCTGGCAGCAGCCATTCCATCATCCTGCAGCACACAAAGAGATGGGAAGCATGACGATTGTTACATACAGCTATGACCTCACCTGTCCGTCACTGCTAAAGCTGTGAGTCATCTACCAATGGTGTGACGGAGGGTGGGACATAAGGGGTGGAGCTGTGGTATAAATGTGAGTGAATGTGTGTGAGAGAGTTTAGATAGGGACAGATAGGGAGATAGGGACAGATAGGGACTGGTAGGGCTTGGATAGGGTTTAGATAGGAGTTAGGAGATCTGTGTTATATTGTGAGAGTCTGTGTATGCTAGTGCCTTGATTATAGTGATTCAATTATTATTTATTATAAGTGATTTACCATTCCTTTTATTTGTACCCAATAAACCTGAGTTTTTATTTGGAATGATATTTTGGCCTGATGCTACTTATTTGAGGGAATGGTTGGTGGCAGTGGAAAAGAAGAGTGATTTAGAGTGACGTAGCGACCCCCCTTTGTGAGGTAGAGGGAGGCCGTTACAAGGATCACATCAGTACTGCTCAGAAGCTGATTATATCACACTGTCTCTCCCCTCCCCCCCCCAAATGTAGCTGGCAGTATCCACTCTACCCAACTTCAGCAGAGGGAGAGATGGGAAACAGACCTCACGGTCTGCTGTGAGACCGTGAGGCTCCCTTCGCCTGGAACTGTTTCCATTCTGGCTGGTTATGATCAGAACTAGTGCCTGCTGTTTACTTATATTTCCTTTTGGGTGATGCTGTTCAGATAGTAAGCCTGGGAACAACAGTTGTGTTGCTTTCATAGACGGTATATAAGGAAATATTTTCAGCTGAAGAGTAAGATAAAATGATTTGAATAAACCAACCAACCAAGCAATGTGTGAGTGTGCGTGTGCGCACAGAATCATACACGTAGGATTTGTGGGAATCCAACTCTTCATTTAGCAAAAACTGTTCTCTCATTTATTCAGAAATCTCTTCCAAACTGAACATGAAAGTATAATGTGTGCAGGAAAAGTTGGGTAGCTTTCAAGTTTTTTTTTTTAAAGCAGCCTTGGAAAAGGCTAATGTAAAGCTGACAAATGGTGGAATATGCTTAACCCTTTCTGTACCAGATGCTTCACCCGTCCACATCTTTTATCCCAAGCCACTTTCCCCATGCAGTGGTTCATGTGGACATGTCCATGTGCAGGCACTTGCTTGATGGAGATAGTGGATTAAAACAAGGGCAATGAGCTTGGAAGAGTTACCTGTTTTGGCTCAGAAATCCTCAACCAGGGGCTATGTTGGCTGGAGCACTCTGGAAATTGTAGTCTGATGTCCAATTCCTAAGCTCTTTATGTGGATACACCTAAGACCGTCCCAAACATGCATGGCAGTGTTTCAGACCTCCATATGCTGAACACACAGGTCTGTATATAGGGTTCAGTAGCTGCATTCATTTGGATAGAACAGACATCCCATGATCAAACAACCACAGTTTAAAAAACTCATTATTGGAAAACATGTTGGAAACCCCATGGAGGTCTTTGCATTAAGTGGGTCTAAAATGCTGCTGATCAGGCAGGAATCTTTAGGAGTCGGTTTCCTTAAGGGATGTGGTGGCACTGCAGGTTAAACCGCAGAAGCCTCTGTGCTGTAAGATCTGTAGATCTTCAGCTGTAAGTTCGAATCCACACAACGGAGTGAGCGCCCGTCGCTCGTCCCAGCTCCCGCCAACCTAGCGGTTCGAAAGCATGCAAATGCAAGTAGATTAATAGGGACCACCTTGGTGGGAAGGGAACAGCGTTGCGTGTCCAAGTCGCACTGGCCATGTGACCACGGAAGATTGTCTTCGGACAAAACGCTGGCTCTATGGCTTGGAAACGGGGATGAGCACCGCCCCCTAGAGTCGAACACGACTGGACAAAAATTGTCAAGGGGAACCTTTACCTTTACCTTTCCTTATGGCCCGACATCCCAACCCCGACTTTAACCCTACGCATGAGCAGGTGCTCAGGGCTAAAATAAGAGATGACTCTTGCCTAAGATGCATATACTGTAGTTAGACTGATATGCACACAGTTTGCTGATGAAAGCTTTAGCTTTCCATTTTATTAGCAACATTTTCCAATTTCAGGCAGCTTAAGTGTTCTCTGCATTTATATTTATATTCACAAAAATTTTCAGTCTCTGCCATGGTAGCAGAGTTATTTAAATGTCAACTCTTTTTTTTCCCTTTTGGTTTCTTGGAATCGCACTGAGAAATGTTGTCACTTGAAAATGAAATAAAAATTGTGTGGAATTTAACAATTGAGCCCTGAGTGATTTATATATTAAAGTATTTAATATAAAACAAGATTAAAAATATTCCAGCTCACCGCAATATTTTCTTCTAGAAGAAAGCACTCAGATGGAAAATTTCATACATTTCAAACAGATTTTTTGCCTGAATGGTTTTCACATGTTTCCCCCCCTAAAACCTAGTTGTGTGTCAAATGATTTATTCTCTTCTAACAATGCAGTACAAGTGGCCAGAAAGGTGTGTGAGTGTTGAAATGGTTGATGGCAGTTGGCCAATTAAGTGCCCTCCTATATTCAGCTCTTCTACCCGCCTTGCCTTTTTTGTGCTTACACATGCTAATCTTGTTTAACACACTGATCTTCTGCCCAGCAGGAAAAGCTTGCTTAGCAATGTAATATGCCACAATGAGAATATCTTAAATGCACAGATACAAACATGTATCCAGGGGGGGAATTTAACCAAATGAATTACTACTGAACATAGCCAAAATCTCAGATGTTGCCAAAGGACAAAAACTAATTAACATTGAAAAAACAGTTAACCAATAGCAGAATATCACATCACACTTCACTTTGCAAAAACACAGTTTGTGCTGGTGTTAGGATAGTAATTAATGAAGATATGTCTTATTAATGGAAGAGTAGTTTAGTGAACACTGTACATTGTGGCTCTTAAAGTGCAGAGCAAGCCCCTGAAAGGGGTGGGCAGAAATAATTTAAACAAATGAGAACAAAGTTCCAGAATCTTTCTGGATGGAAATCTTTCTCCCCATGTTAGCTGGGATCTGGATAAGTTGATACAGGGTGCTCTTCGACACACATTTTTGAGTGTTCGGCTGCTTTTTGTCCTGCTTCATTCTCCCCCTCCTTTATTAGGAACAATGGCAATGATGATTATACATTGTTAACTGAGTTTAATTTTAAGAAGGGTTTAAGGGCCAAACCACACATTATAGACAACTTCCATTTGAAGGGGGAATTCCTTGACTGCAAAAGGTGCCTAATTATCACAGTAGGAAGTGTCTTTTCCACATGAGATGGTTTTTAAATTAGTGTGCTTTATCCTCAAGACCTGAAAAACGCAAATCAGAGAAACCAGACATGAGTCTTTTGTAAATCAGAGAAACCAGACATGAAAGTCAGCCTAAATCATGTCTCTATAACATTAACATGACTTCACCTCTAATGACAGATTATTTGTACTGTACAGTTTGGCCATAGGAGATCTTGCTCTTCTAATGCAAGGGTCTGATTCAAAACAGCAGAGAAACTTGTAGGACTTCAAGGCCATTGGGATATTTCCTCCAAATGCAAATATAGTACCAGCTTCAGAGGAGTACACATCTCAAGCTAAATATTAAAACAGAAAAGGCTAGGCTAAACCTATAGAGAACCTTGCCAAGACGATGAATACTGAAAAATGTCTCCCTCTAGGACAAGACTCTAACTGAATCATTTTGAAGTCGCTTAATAGACTTTTAAGCAAAGTAGGAAGATCAAAAAATAATTAAGTAAAATGGGGCTGTTTGGACACAGAACAAATTTTCTGTGACTGTCGAGAAATGTAATCAATGCAGCACTTATGTGCATGAAGTTTATGCCTCACCGCATGTAGAAACATAGCAAATGGCTGCTTCTGGTCAAAATTACTCTAATTATCTTAACATTTTAATTTGTTTTTAATGTTACCTATATCTCATATATGTCCATAGCTTTAAATTGTGCAGCATTCTGGTATGAATAAAGAAAGAAAGAGTGGAAATTGTGCTCAGGGTACAGCAGGGGAGAGAAAATGCTATATTCTCTCCTCCTCACTCCCTGTTTGGATCCATTTTTAAATTAGAAAATGGAAATGTTACTCTCCTAGGCCAAAACTACCAGCATTTCCTAGCCAGGATAACAGCCGTGCTAGTTAAAGTCTGGTTCAAAATGGCAACTTTTCAAACTCTATTTAGGATATTTCCGTATTAAAGGCAAAGGTGCATGTAATGCCCACCTTCTTGCTTGGCCTGTTGTTTGCAAGACTTGAGACCACTCTCACACAATGTGTCCCAGTAACTGATGGAGTCAAATTGAACCCTTACATAATATGTTGGCTTAGAATGCCCTTATTAATAAATGCAGTGACTTGCATACACCATTATTAACTGCATGAGCGAACCAATTTGCTATGTGAAGAATTAGAAGAGAGAAACCTATGTAGAGAGTCATTACATGGGGAATAATTACAGTGCACGTGCAAAATAGAAGTAAACTAGTAGTAATAGAATAAGCTAATGCAAATTCTTGGGAGTAGAGTATGTGTGGCGCAAGGCTACTCTTAGAGCATGACTCTGTGTGGAAAGATTTATTTTACTATACAAGAACATTCAGGTGTTGGCCCTATGGGTACCACTCTGTTCTGTCTGTTCCCAATAAAAATAGGCTGGTGATGAAATGTGCTTGGCCTTTGACATCTTAAAAATTGTTGCAGTCAATCATCCAGGATCTCTCATTCAAACTGTGTGCAGAACAGGAAGCAGCCCATCCACTGTTGAACAAGGTCACCTATCTGAGACAGTCCTGTAGCTCAGGCTGTTTCCTGATGTTTTCCCCAAGAGTTCAGCCCCTCTTGTTCACTCAGCACCACACTTTCACCTGTCACAGGAGATGCTGAGGTTGGAAAGGTTCTTAAGGAGACAGAGTTGCAAAAAAGATACTACTAATAATGAGGTGGGCATCCTTTAGAGCAGGAGCAGGGAACAAATGATGCTCCAGGTGTTGTTAGACTGCAACTCCCATTGGGTGTAGTCAGCATAGCTAATAGTCAAAGATGATGGGGACTGAGATCTCTCTGAGGCGAAACGGTGCTGTGAGTTTATAACTACTGTAACATTATAACTAAGAAATCCTCACAAAATGATAGAAATATATCTGGGAAAGATACTGGAATCTTACAAGATCAGTAGAGTTCCTTTTTGTTGCTTATTTCCTCGACCTTAAAAATGTATCTTTCTTTCCACCAGTGCCACATTTGCAACCATTTTCTGTTGTTGCTGTTGTTTTCCTTCTTCTGCCAAGACAAGTTAGGGAGTGGACTCAGATGGAAACTTTAACAAGTGATCTAGATGCAGATTTATATAAACAACAATTTCAGATGCTCACTGGAATGCATTTGCTGAAATCCTATTGATATAACCAGGTCTGCGAAAGGAGTGATTTTTGCTAATCAAAAATTTCCTACTTCTGCCCTGATGCTCCTTCAACCCCCCGTGTCATCATTTTTATTTTGTGGAAACTATGGGCCATGAGATGAGAAGATAATGTCTCCAAATACTGAAAACTGCTGCCACCAGGTGACATTACTAGAGACAGGCATGAACTAACAATGATCTGGATAAAAAAAAAATCACAAACGGGCAACCTGTTTTGACGAAATGAAATAAAGCTCCAAACTTTTTTCCTCTCAGCGCTTCAATTTGCTTGTGCAAAATGGATGCCCGCCTGCCCGCCCCTTCCCACTGTCCCTGTTGCCTCCTTACCTGATCCTGCTGCCTCCTCCTCCGCTACTACCACCACCATCTTCAGAGGCAGCAGCCTGGCTTCCCTTACAGGAGCTGGACCTGCTTTCCTTGCTCATTGCCCACCTGTCAGCTGATTAGGGAGATCACCTGGAAGGGAAGCCAGTTACTGCCTTCTGCGCATGCCCCTGCCTCTCGGCTATTCAGGGCAATCAGCTGGGGATCAGGTGCCTGGGCTCCTGGAAGGCCACACCGCCACCACTACTGCAGCCATCACCATTGAGCCCCCCCACTGCCAATGGGGCACAGTGGTGGCATGGTGGTGGCAGTGCAACAGTGGTGGCAGCACAACAGGACAAGGTAGCCCCCCGCCCTGGGCACAGGCAGAGTACTGAACTGGTGTTTGGCCATATAATTAAATGTTCAGCCTTAATGTAACCACGCTCAAAGCACTTCATTTACACTGGCATTCAGACTGATGTTAATGGACTTCTTCTCTATCACTTTTAGGTACTTTCTGGAAACATCTACCACAGTGCTTGTTTGCATAATCTTGATCCAAATATATTATTACAGCCAAACGACAAAGTAAGCTGGAGATAGAAAAAATGTGGAGGATAGAACTGGCAGTGGCAGCATTGTTTCAAAAAAAAAAAAACATGAGAGAATCTGTTCCTATTCCAACAGGCTCTGGAATGTAAAGACAACTCCCCATTTATTTCCTCATACTGTTCTTACTCAAACCAAGATGTTCTACGATTAAATATTTCTTCTGTAAAAAGATACTACCTTTCCTTACAGGGAACAAGTCTGGAGTTCATAGCTTTGAATGTAAAAAGAAAACAAAGAAGCTGTCAAATAAAGAAATCAAACTTTCTCTGTCTCTTCCTGTCCAACTCCCACCTCCAGGCCTCTACGATTCCATGAAATGTTTCTCGCTACCCTTTCTTGAACTTCAAGGACTGTTATTAACATTGTCTCTTGTATATGAACACAAAGGTATTAGTAGTTAATGTTTGCCTGCAGATGCCCACATTAATTTTTGGTCCTTTACTTTCAGGCCTATGAAACATGGCAGATCATTAACACTTTTTTAAAGGATCAAGTGCATTGGCTGTGAGGCATGAAAATAGGCTTAAACTGAAAGTGAAGATTGGAATATAGTTGCTATGATAACAAAGGTAGCACCATGTCTTTAAATTAGGCACACGTTGTGCCTTTTTCTTACAAGGTCCTGTAAAGAGGGACATTGTGTGTGTGTCTGTTTAGAGCATGGCAGGTTTTCTGAACACAACTCTTTGACCTTCTTCTCTCTTTGAAATATTGAATGATGTTGTTTTTGTCAATTCCAGAATAGCTATTGTAAAGGGGAAAGCAAATGGACAGGACTGCAGTAAATATAAGCATTTGTGGTTGTAGTAGTTTCTTTTATGAATCTTATGTTCTATAGTTCTTTTATGTTCTGTACAAAAAACAGGTTCCTTGTTTATGGCAAAAATTGTGAGCATTCTCTCTCTCTCTCTCTCTCTCTCTCTCTCCACATCAGCTATTTCCTACTTCCTTATATTTATTTTATTATTTAAATGTTCACCAATTCTTGTAGCCTGCAAAAGAAATGAATCTGCTCTGACAGTTTACTTCCAGGCATTCAATAAGGATTATAACCTTGACTGAATTACACGTTACACTAAACTAAATAAAGAAGAGGTAGGAAATAAAGGCTTTGCATGCAAATTATAATGTAGAAATAATTTACGTTCGTTTAATGATATCCTTGCCTTTTACAAAATTCCCTGAACATCATTCAGCTAAAATTACATATTTGAGAAGTAGCGTGTATATGTATGTATGTGAAGGAGATGAAGACAATTTATTAATTGCACACATGATGCCTATGGGCAGGGCAGACTGGGAATGGAGCTCAGATGGATGGACACAGAGAACAATGAAGCTGATAATAAGTATGTGAAATATAGCTGTTTTTAAAGTTACAATTACTCCAGGTCTATGAAATTATTTCCCCCAAACTGAAATGGGCACAAAACTGGGAATGAAGTGTAATTTGTCTCATAAGAATTTCAGAACCTCTTTATGGTGAAATTAGAATGAATTTTTATATTTACCGGAGGCTTTCTACAAAATTCTTTCATATCACACAAAAAATTAATAATTAAATCCTGCATTTTTGAGTAGCTTCTGTGCTAGTTTTCATGAAATTTCAATGAAGCAGTAGCCTCTTACTTGTATTATGGAAAAATATAGGGACTAAAATTGACAGCTTCTGTGAGGAACATCAAGATGTAAGGGAATACATGTGTGGAAAAGTAAAATCACACCATTTCTTGAGATCATCCCTTGTTGCTAAATATTCTTAGAAAAGAAGAAGAAACAATTCAAAAATGTAAAGTGTACAGGTTACAGTCCCCTGAGTTTGTTTAATTTTGTATAGAACAGCAGTTCACAAAGTTATGGTGTGGTTGTTAGTTACTTACATCTGTGCACATCCTTTTGTTATGAGTTTCTAAACAGCAGTTACTCCTCAACAGTTCTTCATGGAGTAACCAGTGATGCACTAAAGCCAGAGAATAAAGTCCAAGAAATCATAACATAAATTAAAGGCTGAAGGCTAGAATACTTTTGTCAAGTAATGAGAAGTAACAACTATAAATTGCTACAACTGATAGTTCAAGGTGAAATACACGGGAAAAGAGGTGTGGGAAGGAAAATAGCTTCTTGGCAGAAAACCTGGTAGACTAGCTTGGATGCAATACGCCGTCCATTCTGCATCCAAAAACAGAATAGTCGTGAGAACAACCAAATTCTTTTATTTATTTATTTATTTATTTATTTATTTATTTATTTATTTATTTATTTATTTATTTATTTATTTATTTATTTATTTATTTATTTATTTATTTATTTATTTATTTATTTATACCCCGCCCATCTAGACACATGTCTACTCTGGGCGGCTAACAATAAAAATAGAATAAAAACAGTGCAATAAAATAAAAAGCAACAGTAAAAATATAGTTCATGTTGCGGGGGGAATAAAAAGTAATCAAGTGATGACAGGAGGGAAAATGATAAGATTATGCAAAAGCAGGTTTTAGATATCTCCCTTTAAATGTTTTTAATAGAGGTTCATGGGACAAGGCATGCAGCTTGCAACTGCTACTTCTCTATTTATCGGTCCTTGTATATAAATAAAGGATCTCTTCCTCCCCATTACAGAATTATGGGAAACAGTTCCGCTTTACCTTTAAAAGTATTGTTTTGCATTTTCCATTTGAAACATGGCAGACACTCTCCACATGCCTCATTTACCATCAGATTAGCATTCTTGGAAGCCTCCTAAACGCAGTCATCACCTTATAAACCTGGCTACTGTAGCCCTTGTTTGAAAGTGAAAATGCCCCAAAAGGCACTCTGAAAATTGTAACAGTAGAGTTTTCCACCTTTATTGTGGCAGGATAGTGGTCTTTCTCTCCGTCTCTTTGTCCCCTAGTTAGAAACACACACACACACAGCCCAGACATTGCCTGTCTTTGGTTTATAAGAATAATGGTGGCCAGGTTTGAAACAAGGTTACAACTAGGTATAAGCCAAGTGACAGTTAATCACAATGCATCAAGAAGAACGCTACGCTAGTGTGATGAATGGTTCCCCATCAGTTTATCCCCACTGAAGCCGTTAACAAATTAATTCTTGATAATACATTAATATAAGTAACACTATCCTACATTCCTAAGACAGCCATATTGAAACTAGGAGGCAGTGGTCTGAATCCAGATGCTGATGTGTGGAGCTGTGCTGGTAGAGGTCTCGTCCCTGCTCCCTGTGTTACACATAGGGTGAGGAGGTCATCTTGAATGGGTAGGTTAATGGGGAAACCTTCCCAATCAAGTGGAGGCATCTTCCATCAGTGGAACTCACCATGGAAAGCCTTCTCTCCATCAGCGCTCTTCAAGTTCTGGCATATTTGTCGGTGTGAACACAAAACTGGAAATTTTCCTCTCTTTTTTTGCACTACAGCTTCCAGGATCATGCAATAAATATAGTCACTGGTCGTGCTGCCAAGGGATTCTGTGAGCTCCAGTACTAAAGAGGACATTTCCCAAGCTCTGTGTTGTTCCAGGTGGTAATTAACGCATAGCTTTAAATTCACAGTTAGGCCTGAAATTAATAATGAGATACAGTATATGTCCTGAACTGTCCATCCTTAATTAGCTCATCTTGGGAGGTAAGTTTGTCTTAATGATTATGGATCAGTTTTATTATCAGTAATCCTACATATGATTGTCTGGAAGCAAGCTTAATTGAATGCACTGCAGCTAACTTCTGAATAGATACATGTAGGACTGAATCATACTGACCTGTTCTAAGTACTGCTGAAGGAAGACCAAGTGGAGTCACCTTTTTAAATTTCATCAAACAAAATTGGGTTAAATAACATTTGCCAAATTCATCTGCAGTTTGCTGACAACTGAGCTGTGTCATATTCTGCACAAAAGCATGGCAGTTACAGAGTATTCTTACAGACTCTCCAAAGGTTTGTGCATATCTCCTTGAATGCCATGTGAAACCTCTGAAGACTTGAGGTTACATGGTTTCAGCATGTTGTTATGTGGAAAGCTCTGAGGTAGGCATCTTTCAGTCTCAAGAGACTATGGTAATGTGCTCTGAACAGAGGTCTTGGAACAACGTCTAGTGTGGCAAAGAAGGCCAATTTGAGAGTGAGAATCCCTTCCACACTGAAGAGAAATACACTCTGTCCCCTGCCCAGCTCCCTGATTTTGCTGATTTCGGGACTGCCTTTTTGCCTTGGCCTGCTGTACAAATGTCTCTTCATATTGGGAGAGGCCGTGCTGCACCACCTGCCTCCAGGCTGAATACTCTGAGGGATCATTTGCAAATCAGTAAAGTAGGTGGCTGAAGAATTTATCAGAACTTGGAAGTAGTGCATTTTTCTATAATGATGTTACCTCTAATGTGTTACTTTTGGAGGGTAACAATGGCATAGTTATGACCCTTTCGCAAGTGACATAATAAGTGGTAATGCCATTAATGTTTCTCTGTAATGAGTAATACTTATACTCAGCAGTTTAAAAAGTTATATTTGGAAACTAGAAATGCTTTCTTGGGACAATTTAAAGATTTTTTTTCAAAGTTCAGGTCCTTTCTTTTTGATTATTTCCAAAAAGGAACTGAAAAAGACTGGATATCATAAGGAGTGGATTCTTTAAAAAACATCAGTGGTAACAGAGATGCAACAGAAGCAGCAAAGTAAGTTATGTTTAAAATCTCTAGTAAAGGCAAAAGATTTATATGATCTTAAGAGAAACCAGAGTATTAAAATGTAACTTTCCAAATGCTAGGAAAAAATCTACAGGTTCTTATTTTGCATCATTGTTGTTATTGGTTGTTGTGGGCTTTTCGGGCTTCTTGGCCGTGTTCTGAAAGTGGTTCTTCCTAACGTTTCACCAGTCTCTGTGGCCGGCATCTTCAGAGGACAGCAAACTGTGCTCTGGGTA
Organism: Pogona vitticeps; assembly: GCF_051106095.1. Classification (NCBI taxonomy): domain Eukaryota; kingdom Metazoa; phylum Chordata; class Lepidosauria; order Squamata; family Agamidae; genus Pogona; species Pogona vitticeps. The sequence continues at coordinate 72,857,493 of NC_135785.1, forward strand.
GGCTTGAGAATGAGTGGAGTATTTATGGCTGTGAGAAGGCTAGTTTGTGAGATAGGCTATTGTCCTGATCAGGAGATGGTTGATTAGTGTGTTTTGTTGGGGCTGTATTGTTTTGATAAGGAGGGGAGATTATCTGTCCCTGTGGTTGCTGGGTGTCATTAGCTGGTTTTTTGTGTGCAGTAATCCCTTGACCTTGTGGCTGGTTGGAGTTTCTTGACCTTTTGCACTCTGTGTTTTTGAGAGCTGGGAGCCAGGTTTTGTTGAGTTTCAGACATTCCTCCTTCCCGTTGAAGTTTTGTTGATGCTTGTGGATTTCAATGGCTTCCCTGTGCAGTCTGACGTAATGATTGCTGGTGTTGTCCAGTATTACAGTATTTTGAAATAGAATTTCATGTCCAGTTTGTTTTATGGCATGTTCAGCTACTGCAGATTTTTCTGGTTGTTTTAGTCTACGTGTCTCTCATGTTCTTTGACTCTGGTGTGGATGCTTCGTTTTGTGGTTCCAATGTATACCTGGCCACAACTGCAAGGTATCCGGTATACTCCTGCAGTGGTGAGGGGGTCCCTTCTGTCCTTTGCTGACTGTAACATTTGTTGTATTTTTGTGGTGGGCTTGAATACTGTTTGTAAGTTGTGTTTTTCCAGAAGTTTCCCCATGCGGTCTGTGACCCCTTTGATGTATGGCAGGAATACTTTGTTTGTGGGTGGCTGTTTTTCTTCTTCAGTTCGGTGTTGTTTTCTTGGTTTGATGGCTCTTGTGATTTCATTTTTGGAGTAGCCATTTGCCTGTAGGGCCCAATTCAGGTGGTCGAGTTCAGCGTTGAGAAACTGAGCTTCACAGTTCCAATTTGCACGGTCTACCAGTGTTTTGATTGTGCCTCTTTTTTGGCGTGGGTGGTGGTTGGAGTTTTTGTGTAGGTACCTGTCTGTGTGGGTGGGTTTTCTGTAGACCTTGTGTCCCAGTCGGAGGTCAGTTTTGTGTAGGAACATGACATCTAGGAACGGGAGTTGGCCCTCTGTTTCTTTTTCCATGGTGAATTGTATATTTGGATGGATGCTGTTGAGATGGTTGAGAAATTCTTCCAATTTTTCTTCACCGTGACTCCAGATTGTAAAGGTGTCATCCACATATCGGAACCAGACTGTGGGTGCGAGGGGTGCTGAAGCCAGGGCAAGTTTTTCAAAATGCTCCATGTAGAAATTCTCAAGCCTACCCAGAGCACAGTTTGCTGTCCTCTGAAGATGCCGGCCACAGAGACTGGCGAAACGTTAGGAAGAACCACTTTGAGAACACGGCCAAGAAGCCTGAAAAGCCCACAACAACCATTAGATCCCGGACGTGAAAGCCTTCGTGAATACATTGTTGTTATTGTTTTTGTCGTCGTCGTCATCATCATCAAGATTGGATGACAACAGGCCTCACATTTTTGATAATAAAAGATCATCAAAACGGGAATGAATCCAGTAATTATCAACCAATTATATGCCTTTCAACAATGTTCAAGTTCCTCACAGGAGTACTTGCAAGATCAATAGATAATTACTTAACCGAAAACTCCCTATACTCAGCTGAACAGAAAGGGAACTTTAAAAAGTCAAGAGGCATGAAAGATCAGCTGGTTATTGATAAAATGATACTGAAGAACGCAAAAAGATGAAAAACAAACATTACATGGCCTGGATAGACTATAAAAAGGCATTTGACTCATTGCCACACAGCTGGATTAACACCTGCTAAAAATTGGGATTAGTAAAAACATTCAGAGGTTTCTCAAGAAAAACATGGAAAAACTGGAAAACTGTCTTAATGGCCCATGGTGAAGAAATTGGGAAAGCTAGCATCAAAAGAGGAATATTTCAGAGGGCTTCTTTGTCACCACCATTGTTTAACATTTCACTAATTCCCATGTCAATAGTTTTGAATAAAACTGGATTTGGCTACCATATTTCAGAACAAGCAGGAAAAATCAATAATCTGTTCTACATGGTTGACCTAAAACTATATGCAAAAAGTTGCACAGAGATAGAATCACTGCTAAACACAGTGCAAATATTTAGTGAAGATATCCAAATGAAAATTGGAATTAACAATTGTGCAGCTCTGTCTATACACCATGGCAAGATCCCAAAACTAGATGGAATAGGGTTAAAAATTGCAATATTATAAAAATCAGTATCAAGTGATAAAAATTATAAATACTTTGGAATACTAAAAGCAGATAACATGGTGCACACAAAAGTTAAAGAACTGACAGAAATTGAATATATCAAAAGACGGCAGAAAATCTTAAAATCAAAATTAAATTGTGGAAATACAATCAAAGCTATAAACACATGGGCAGTTCCAGTAATTAGATGCCCAGCTGGAATAATAGAATGGACTCAAAAAGAATTAGAAGAAATGGATTGAAAAACATGGAAATGAACATGCACCACACACTACATCCAAAAAGTGATGTGGACAGATTATATTTACCATGAAAAATAGGAGGTAGTGGCTTACTGCAAATGATTGTATCAGTACAAGGAGAAAAAATTACTTAATGGAGAATATTTTGAAAACAGAAATAAAGGCTCAATATAAGAAACAACAATTTGAAAATAAATTAAACAGCTGGAAAAATAAACCACTACATGGGCAACACCTGAGAAATGTTAATGGATGATAATAATTCAACATCGGCATGGCTAAAACTGGGGACTAGAAATGGGGACAAATATAAAAATGGATCAGTTTTTTCAATGAAAATGGCCGATTCATTGAATATTTGTCGATTTGTACTCGTCAAATTTTAAGTCCCAACAAATACGGATCAATGAATATTTTCCCATTTTATTTGTCCTTTGCAATTAAAATACCCCCCATTCTACACACTGGCTGCCGATCAGCTTATCGGTGGGTTGATAGGCAGCCACCCCTCCACAGTCTACCCGTTCCTCTCTCTACCATAGCCCCCCCACCTCTCACACCCCCTTACCATAATCGCCACAGCGTGTAAAAGGGAGACTGGCTGCCCTTTGCAAAGATGGCAGCTGTGGCTTCATTTAGGGTAGAGAAGCTACAAGCTGCCATCTTTGCAAAGGGCAGCTTGGATTTCCTTAGCCTGCCTTAAGGCGTGACGGTGGCAGCAGGGGGCAGGTTTTTTTTAAAATAACCCTCCCACAAAATGACAAATAACATTGTTATTCATCACTTCATAGGGGCAACTTCATACTTCATGAGTCATCAACTTTTGACGACTCAAGAAGCGGGACAACTTGTCAAAATAGTGACTTGTCCCCATCTCTACTAGGGACCATTAAGAAAGAAACTGAAGGTTTGATTCTTGCTGCACAAGAACAAACACTCCAAACCAAGGTGATGACAGATAAGATGCAAGGAATTAGTGCTAACAGCAAATGTAGACTTTGCCAAGAAAAAGATGAAACTGTGTCACACCTCATCTGTGAATTCCAAAGATTGCACAAACAGATTATAAAGTTAGAGTGACAAAATTAGTGCACTGATCATTATGCAAAAATATAACTTGCCAGCTTTCGAAAACCCGTGGGAACATCAGGTGGAAAAGGTGCCAGAAAAAGAGGAAGTCAAGGTTTGTGGGATTTCTGGATCCAAACAGATAGACATCTTGAGCACAACACACCAGACACAGTCATAACAGAACAAAGAAATGTCTGGATCATTGACATTGAAATTTTGAGGGATGCCAGAGTTGAAAATAAAGAATTGGAAAAACTAACAAAGCACAGAGGCCTGATATTCGAAGCATCTCGCTTGTGGATGAAACACACTTCAATTGTCCCTGTAGTCATCGGGGCTTTGAGATCAATATCAAGAAATTTCAGTACTATAAGCAGTTGTAGATCTCAGAAATAACACCACCAGAGCTACAAAAAATGAAAATATTAGGAACAGCATATATACTACACCAATATTTAACAGATATTTAGGTTTTTGGTTAAAAGTTGTATCTGTTATATGATACCTGTCAATGTTTTTTCTGGTTTTGATTGACTGTGATTGGTATTTTTTAAATAAGAATAATGTGCCACCAACTCAGTTCTGACTTATGGCTACCCACCTAGCTACAAAATATTTAGAGCTGGTTTATCAGTCCCTCTTCTGGTGGCACCCTGGAACTGTATAGCTTTCCCATGGCTATCAGTTGGCAAAGTGTGTAACTACTCCACAAGCACTGGATTTTTTTTATCTTGCAGTATAGTCATGCTGACCATATGACAACGGAAACTGTCTTCGGACAGGCGCTGGCTCTATGGCTTGAAAAGCGGGATGAGCACCGCACCCTAGAGTCGGACACGACTGGACTAAAAATGTCAAGGGGAACCTTTACCTTTACCTTTTATCTAAATACCAGTGAATGGTAACTAGCAGTCCTATTTTCTGTTCCCCTGCTAAACCTCTTTATATGGAAATGTGAGCAAGTGAAGGCACAGAATTTATGCCAGGTCCACCTTGTAATTGAACATGCCAGGCTCAGCTACTTCAGAAATCCCAAATGTATAGGATTGCAGCTAATAAAATCAGTGCATAATCCTTCCACCTGTCTTTGATCCTTAGATACTCTGTGTGTGACATCTGACTGGCATTATAATATCCAGGAGCTTAGTTTTCTATACCCAGGGGGTTCTAGTGAATTGACATAACATCTGATTTAAATTGTCTTCAACCCATTTTCACATGTGAAAACTTATGCTTTGCTATCATCCTTGAAATTAATATGCAGTCTTTTGAGCAGACTCATCAAAAACTTCTGGGAGATCCCTAAATGATCATGAAAAGATACAGAACAAAATGCCTAATCATAAACTCAACTGATAAGAAATAAAATGGATGTTGAAAGAGAATAATGTGAGGCCAAATATAATATTGGACTAAATCCAATGCTCTACTCTCAGAAATTTAGGAATTTTCTTCCTTTCCCGACCCCACATCTGTGATAACAGGAAACTTGTTCCAGTATATTTACTTAGTATGAACGTTTTTCTTCCCAAGGACAAATAGTTACTCTAGAACAGGGCACAATGCTACTGAAGACCATTTTAAATTATAGGTACAGTGGGGTCTCTACTTAAGAACGTCTCTACTTAAGAACAATCCAACTTAAGAACAGCTCCATTTGCTAAATTTTGCTTCTACTTGAGAACAGAAATCCAAGATAAGAACAGGAAAAAAAAAAAAACCTTTCCTGCTCTTTTTTTAACTTTAGGTCATCTTAGGTTAAAAAAAAATTCTCCCCCTAGTGATAGAGTACGTATCAACCAGCTTTGCATTAGTTCCTATGGGAACTAATGCTTCAATGTACGAACGCACCTCTACATAACAAAAAAACAGCCAGAACGGATTAATTGGTTTTCAGTCCATTCCTATGGGAAATTTTGCTTCAACTTAAGAACGTTTCAATTTAAGAACACCATTCGAAAATGGATTAAGTTCTTAAGTAGAGGTTCCACTGTAGTTTCTATGGACGGAAAAGAGCAGATACGGATTAAATGGTTTTCAATGCATTCCTATGGGAAATACAGATTCAACATAAGAACTTTTCAACTTGAGAACCACCTTCCAATACGGATTAAGTTCTTAAGTAGAGACCCCACTGTACTGATCAGAGAGGGGCATAACTTTTAAATAAACAACACAAGACAACCTGTTGAAGGCTTGTCAGTTCTGTCTTCTTTCAGCAACAGGGAGAAGCACGTTATCTGAAAGTTAATAAGCGAGTTTTAGCAGTTCCCCTCAAGATTAGTAAATTAGCTCCATTAGCTGTACAAAAGAATAGGCCTTTTGTATAGCTAATGGGTCCTAATTCATCATTCATCAAGCCATTTCAGAATAGCTGGTGTTATAGAAACAGTTGGTAACTAAGAATGGCTAGAATCCTGTTGTATATTTCTGTATATCCAAGGGAAATTGTGGAAGTTGCTACCGATAACTGTCGCTAATTGATAAAGCTCACATAGCTTTACTTCATAGAGATTTTCAGTGCAAATACATATTCAAAATAACTTATGGTGAAAATAATTTACTTGCTTTAATGCTGTGTGTTTGTGTGGTGGGCAGAGTACAGTATATGGAGAAAAGGATTTCAACAAACATATGTCACTGTTCATAAAAACCATTCAGATATGTTACTAGATTATTATTATTGTTATTATTTTGGCAGGTTTTTTGATTCAGAAACATTCATATAAATGTCACTGAAAGAGGAAGACAAAAGAAAATAATGTGCAATTTACAGTGAAAGAATTGGGCTGTAAAACAAAAGGGGAATTCCAACAGAAATATTCAAAAAACAAAAGTGTAAAATACCACAAGAATCAGCCAGTTGTTAGTAAGAACACCTAGAAATGAGTTCTGAGATTTAAATGTTCATATGCATGGGCTGCTAATATTCTTCTGCAGGAGCAAGAGGAAACTTGGCAATCAAGAAATTATCTGATAATTACCCGTCTTGATGCATTAAATTCACTCAGTTCAAGCGTTTAACTGCAGAAAATTATGACATGCTTGCTCATGTTTAATGGTTAAATTCTGTTTCAAAGATCTATAACAGTCAGCTAGAACCCCAAATGGGGGCATCAGTTAATAATGAACACATCAGCTGAGCAGTTTTTGAGCAAGCACCAATGTTTAAATATTACGTTTTGCTCTGAAACACAATAAAATAATCTAATCCACTTTGGAAAAGTTTTCCTCTAATATGAGCTCTGTCCTTCCAAGGCAAATGCGAGCTTTAGGAATGTATCTTCTTGTGGAGTGACATTTCCAGATCCCGGAAATAGGGCATTAAATTCAAAACAAACAAACAACCACCAAATAAGGCCAGCTATTCTGCTCTGTAATGGGTGAAGGGACTGACTTCAGTCTGCCGTGGATAATGTTCGAAAAATAATGTTATTAGAGCAGAACTACAAGCCATTAAGACTATGTGAAATGAAGCTGGGATGACTTGCATATTCCCTCCCTCTGAGATCCTGTACACAGAAAAGTTTCAGCCTATTGTTCCACCCAGCCTAAGATCCTGTTGCCTGTTTGAATGAAAAGCAAAACTAATTGATTATTTAATGCACATGAAAAAGAAAAATCATCATCATCATTATCTTAGAACTGCAGAGCTGGAAGAGACACTATGGCTCATCGAGTCCAGCCCCTGTCAAGGATGCACAGTGGGGAATTGAAATCCCACAACACTTGAGGGGGTGCAGGGAATACTTTTCAGATCTGTGGATGATGCAAAATTGGGTGGCATAGTTAATGCCCTAGGAGAAAGTAACAAAAATTAAAAATATCTTGGTAAGTTTGATTACTAGGAAGGTAGATGGGGTGCAACAGGGAAAGGAGATGGGTTGATAAACCATTACTTTATGTTTTTCTCCAGAAAGTCCTATAGACCTGCCACTCAGGTTCTGATAGTGGGTAGATCTGTCCCACAGGTAGTGAAATGGTCAGGATCAATTCATAGACATACTCAGAGGCAAGCGGTCATCCGGTGTTTTTTTTAATAAAATGTGCCTTGGAACCCCAGGTAGTTGTTGGGCAGACTGACTGGAGATGCAGGTCCTGATGCTTTGACAGCTACCTTTCCTTCCAACAGTGTTTTATGCAGTCATCTGGGAGTATGAATTGTCCAGTAAACCAACAGACTCTGGTGTGTGGGGGTGGGGTGGGGGGTGGCCTTTCATTTTGCTCCTCCACAATTATTCTGCAAGTACAACGATTTGCAAAATACAGAAGCTTGAACAAGTGTGGTGAATTGATTTGGGTAAAATAGGAATTGCTTGCTATGATCTCAGTGGCTGTCTTGGATGATGGCATAGCCAAGGATGTGAGCTATCTTCTCACTAGTTCTATGCCTTCAGCCATATGCTAAAGAACTATAACTGGGAGTGGCCAGCTGGTTTTTTTTATAGATAAATGCTTTTTAATCTTTGGATTCCTGGTAAATTCTAATAGCCAGAAGTGTAAAAAAGGGTCATAGACTGTCAGCTTGCTAGGTTACACTTTAAAATCATAGTCTAAATGCATTTACAGATTCAAGGTTGTATTGTCTACTAAAATTTTAGTTTTAGAAGACAGCAGTGTCTTCCTTTTTTTTAAAAAAAAAAAAAAAGGAGAAGTGAAGGTAATATGTGCCTTCTGAAGAGGGAATATCCAGACTAGGAATGCTAAATTTTAAGACCTGTTTTTTCTGGCATCAGTACACCATTTGGGTGCACAGGGGAAGCTCTGGGAACCTGGCGTCTTAAGGGATGGAGATGAGTCATGTGGCCCGTCAGTCTTCCAACTGCCCACCAGTTCTAAAGCACATCTGAATCAGAGCCTTCAGAGTGTGGGCTATTCCACCAGGGCTAGTTTGTCTAAAACCTATTGTCCAGAGTATGAGACAAAATTGCTGGCTTAAAATTAAAAACTAAACTTCCACAGCTACGCAGCAGTCCAGACAGAGAACCACAAAGCAGATTAGTATTTTTGTTTACAAGTCTCCCTCAAACACACCAGTGCTTATAGTCGTTAGTCTTAGTCAGATTTAGTTATATTTTCCTCATATTACTTTAGTTCAACTGACACACAGTCTCCCTGTAAATAGTCAGAGACTCTGATTTCTAAAGAATAAAAAAAAATGTTTCATTTTACTTACAAAAATCTTCCTGTTAGAATACAAACAAAAACATGTTCACTGTCTGCTTATTATGGAATCTTCACTTGCTGGCTTCATTAATTTCTTTACTAGTTTAGTTTCACTTAGCTTACTGGTTACATACATATCTTCAGTATACTGAAATGCTTGCCATTACTAACTGACCCAAGTCAGCTGCAAAGTCCTTAGAAGTTAATTGCATGTACAGAAAGCACTGAGCCAAAAAGGTGGGAAACATCTGGGCGACCACCAAACATCTTCAAAAGTGCCACTGGACACTTCCGATGAAGTGACTCTAGGGGGATTACCCCATTTTCCCAAAAATAAGACCTAACGTGAAAATAAGCCCTAGTAGGATTTTTCAGGATGCTCGTAATATAAGCCTTACCCCCCCCCCAAATAGCCATAGTTAAGTGAAACCCCGCCCTCCACCATTGTGCAGCAACCAGAAGAAGACGACATGACTGTATTTGGATAAATGTAGATTGTTGTACATGGAAAAAAAATCCCTTGAAAATAAGCCCTAGTATGTTTTTTGGAGCAAAAATTAATATAAGACCCTGTCTTATTTTCAGGGAAACATGGTACTTGTTGGGCTCCCAGTTGATCTAGCTGGTCCTGATGCTTGGTTTCCATAGCTCCCTCAAGGTTTGATTCTGCTGATGCAGTTCCTCCATCTGTCTTATGGGGCTGAAAACAATATGTTCTGTTTTCTTGTTTTATAAGACCTGTCATACACGCATGCAAACAGTAGTAAGGCTCCAAGGAGCAAGGTAGTATACAGTCTGGGTAGGTAGTCAAGCATGTCTTCCAGGTGGGAGCAGTGCAAACAAAGAGAGTCCAAGCTGGTCAACAATCCAAGGGTCAACAATCCAAAATCAGCAGCCAGAAGAGACAATGAGATGCTGATGAGGGTGAAATGCAAGGTACAGTGATAAAGAGTACAGGTCACAGGACCAAAAACCAGGCCAATCAGGGCTTCTTCATCTAAGTCTTGAAGCCTCCTCTCTTTGTGGGTATCATGTCTTGCGGCTTGAAGGCCTTGGATCCACACAATCAACTGGTTCTTCCCAGGATTATGAGGCTAACTTCTCACAGGAAGATTTGTCTGTTAAGGTCACTGGCACTGGAAGGCAGAAATGATTTTCAGTATAACTTGCAATTAACATTTAGTTCGCTTATTATCTTATACACTGCAGAAAAGGGGAAACAATTAAGAGATATTAGGAACATTTAAGTGCATTTACAGTATTAATTCTATGCACATATACTGCATTTAGAAGTTGGCCTCCGTGAATTCGAAGAGTCTTACTCCCATGTAAGTGTGCATCAGATTGTAGTCTCAGTCAGCTATCATGACCTGAATGACCACTAAGAGCAATTGCTTCTGGAATTTTAAAATGATTTATGTGACTCTAACTATGCTTTCTCTAAGACAACATATCACTTCTTTATGTTATTAATGCATTTTTTTACAAAAGGAGAAAAGCTTTTTTTAAAAACCAAATACAGTATATATTCTGCTTAATGTCATTTGATTTACAAATGAAAGAAATCCAGTTTTTTTAAAAGTGCCTGCCACTTGTGAAAATGCATTTCCTCTTCCATTATTCATTATCTGTCTCTTTGCAAATCTTTAACTTGCTTCAGCACAATTCCACAATTGTGGGCTTTTTCAAAACAGCTTCTCAGGCAGAACCTATGGTAGAGAAGAAGTTGTGTCTGTCAGGAACCACATGGCCCTGGAGATAACAGGCCTTGTTCTATGTAATTTCTGTAACACCGGGATAAATTGCCAGAGAATGTACTTCATTCCAGCTGGAGGTGCACCTAAAGAACTGAGAGCTTGGTATTCTGAGTTGGAAATATACACAGGGACAGCTCATTACTTGAGTAGGGGTGAGTGAGATGCCTTCTGCTCTGCTCACCAGCTGGCTCTGTAAGATATCACACAGGTTCAGATAGCACAGTATTTTTCTGGGAATCCTCTATTGCTAGAACCAAGGTTCTACTATTGCTGTTTTGACTTCTCTGCTAACCTTAGCAGAAGCTTCCTCTGCTCTTCTTAGATCACTTATCTTATCCCTGTACCTCATAGACCGTCCAGACAGTTGTGTTCTTCTCTTTCCCTCTGGGCAGAATTAGCTGCTGCTGTCACTGATTAAGTCTGGCAGTTGTGATGGTGGATATTTTAAACAAATTGATATTGATCGGTTTGTTAACTATTAACAGCAGCAAGCCACTGAAGTTTTGCTCTGTAAGGTTCTTGATGAGCAAAAAGCAACCTACTTAGTGGTTGTGCCAGAATAATCCTTCAACATTTGCCGTTCTTGTGGAGGTAGACCTCACAGCCATTTTAAAACTATTTTGGAAGTTTAAAAAGAATGTATATTTATTCACAGTTGAGAGATACCCCTTCCTTTGTAACAGAAAATGAGGAACGCTGAGATATGACCTAGAGTTGAGATTTACGTTTTCTGGACCACAGATACTAGAATTCTCCATTCTGGGAGTTCTGTCCACTTTAGAAACACCTCAGTGGGATGCACCTGAGGGAAAGGTGTAAACTGGAAGATTTTTGAGACTTAGCTAGGCTGAGCAGTACCCAAACGTCCTGCTCACAAAGAAAGCTAGCAGTGGGTCAGGAACAGGAAGTTTGCCAACTAGCTAAGCCAATTTAGGCCTTTCTCCCAGGTGTATCCTGTTAAGGTGTCTGTACAGTAAGAAGGATTCCCAAAATGGAGAATAATAGTATTTGTAGTGAATAATATCCAAGAATCCCATCCTTAATCACATCTATTATCTTCAGGCTGTAGGTACTTACATTTAAAGCTATATAACTTTTTTTTAAAATAGAACAATATTGCCCATTTTGAGTGAAACTCATTTTTCAGTTGCACAAAATATTTTAAATCAATCAAGCTAACTAATACATGAAAAATAAATAAATAATAGTGACACTGTAATTCTTGCTATCGAATATATACTTCAGTTAAACCTGCATCATGGACATTATCAATAGCACAGCTGTGTTACCAGAAGAAAATTCCATTTCAGCTTAAGATGCCTGCCTAGGATGGCTGAAATGGAATAAAACTATTACCTCTTGTTTAATTAGTTTTACAAAATAATTGTGCCCATTTTACACAGGGCTTGGAAAATCAATTACTTCATTTAATAGTGCAATATAAATATTTAGATATACAGCAAATACCTCCAAAATAAGTCAATTATTGAAGAAATTAATAATTATTATCATTGTCAGTTCCCAAACATTGAGTCGCTTATCAGGAGGAAGGCAGCCTATAAATAAGACAAACAAATAATTAGACCAAGCAACTTGGGAGAAAGCAGCTTTTAATTTTTATTTTCCTCTCCTGCTATAAGTAATGTTAGGCAACTATACATAAGATTATTATTTGGTAAACATCTACTTATGGTTGTCACTGCTGCAGTTGCTTTATTGGGTTTCATCTTAGTCGCAATCAGTTGAACATTTTGTTGTTAAATCAACATTTGACCTGCCTTACCACAAATCAGATTTTGCACATGTTTGTTCTTTGTCAGCATTTGCATATTTCCATATTATTCATAAAATGGAGCTAAGCGGTAAACAATAGAAATGAGTCAGATCCATTTGTATGCAGTGTGATGGAGCAAAGGTTGACTCTAGAAGAATTTGCAGTAATGCTGAAAATGTGTAAATTTCTGAAACTTCCTGGCAGTCATCCTTCTGCAATCCTCATTGTGAGTTTTTTCACATGTTATTATATGGGATTTTTTACAGGCAGTCACTTGGGATGCAATGCGATGTAAGCTTATCTAGGATAAGTCTCATTGAAGGCAATAATGTTCACGTCTGAGTTATTATTTATAGAATTGTATAGTTAATACAATTTTTTAAAAGGGAGTAGAATCTTGGGTACCCTTTTCCAGCCCAGTCTCATACAAACAACTGCATTATGATCATACTAAATACAGTGGTGCCTCGCTTAACGGGCGCTCCGTTTAGCAATGAAATCGCTTAGTGATGACTTTTTCGGAGCGTTTTTGCACTTCATTTAGCAATGGTCCCTATGGATGATTTTCGCTTAGTGATGGTTGGGACCATGCTTCGCATAGCGATTAAATTTTGGGTCCCCTGTTTCGCTTAACAATGGTTTAAACAGCCTCATGTTTGCTGTTTTTTAAATGTTTTTCTGTTATTTATAAAGTTAAAGTTTACTGTTTAATGTTTGAAATCATAAAGTGCACTTAATAAACCCTTTGTTAACCAAATTAGACTTTGTTCTGACTCTTTTTTAATTTGTTGTTGTATTTCTTCCCCCATTGAGATGCATTGAATAGGCTTCAATGCATTTCAATTGGGGAACCGCGTTTTGCTTAGCGATGGTTCCTATCGCGATTTTCGCTTAAGGACGGCAATTCGTTCCTATTGGAATGGATTATCCGGTTTTCAATGCATTTCAATGGGAAACCACATTTCGCTTAGCGATGAAATCGCTTAGCAGCATTTTTTTCTGAACGAATTAACATCGCTAAGCGAGGCACCACTGTATACAGTGGTGCCTCACTAGACAGTTACCCCGCATGACAGTTTTTTTGCTAGACATCGACTTTTTGTGATCACTATAGCGATTCGCAAAACAGTGATTCCTATGGGGGAATTTTGCTGGACAATGTTTGGTCCATGCTTCGCAAACCGATTTTCACTAGATGACGATTTTGGCAGCTTCCTCTGTGCTTGCAAAACAGGTGTTTTCGGGACCTAAGCTTCGCAAGACAGCGATTTAAACAGCTGATCGGCGGTTTGCAAAGCGGCTTTCCTATGGCCGATCTTCGCTAGACAACGACAATTCTTCCCCATTGGAATGCATTAAACAGACTTTGATGTATTCCAATGGGGGAAATGCTTTTCGCTAGACAATGATTTTACTAAACAGCAATTTCAGTGGAATGGATTATCATCGTCTAGCGAGGCACCACTGTAGATAGAAACGAATAAAAAATTAATTGCGATATTAATTGGAAATCGCTGATTCATTGCAAATTCGTTGCTTCGTATTTGTTCAATACAGAGAGCCTGATGAATAGGAAGCAACACATTTTTACCTATTCTTGATTCATTGATTCGTTTACCCCCTTCTGGGCCTCCTGTGCCATCTGCAGCTTGCTGCTACCAATCAGAAACTCTAGGCAACCCTGGGAGGGACCTAGAGATTCCTGGATTGGCAGGGCAGGAAGCCAAACCCGCTGCAGAAAGGGCTGTGGGGGAGCTCCTTTTTCAGAGACTTTGTAAGCATTTTTCCTGCAGCCATTTCCCACTTCTGCTCTGATCAACTGGGTAGTTTGATCTGCTGTGCTGTCTGTGTGCTTTAGGCAGCCAGAAGTTTTTTTCCCCACAGTGGCAGCAAAGCATTCAAATTGCATTTGGATTTATTTCATTCATTATTTCATTCATTATTATTTGAAATACTGGGAATTTAGGGAGGGCTTTCTTTAGCTGTGTACATTTTAGTTCAGTAAAGAGTAGTTACTTTTTGAGATTTAGGGTTAGGGTAGTGTGTGTGTGTGCATGTGTGTGTGTTTGTGTATTCCCCCTTTAATTTCAGAGTGCATATGTGTGTGTGGGAGTACTGGCTGGCTGCTTGCTTGCTGATGTCTGTGTGCTCCAGCCAGTACTACTGTGTGGTCTAAAAGCACATATTTAATTTTAAATATTTTATTTCTTTATTATTTCCATTAATGGGACACTGGGGAGGGCTTTTTTTAGTCAGGTGCATTTTAGTTGAAAAATGCATTTGGGTGATCTGTGTATTTGTGTTTACCCTTTCCCATTTAATTCTAGAGTGGTTGTGTGTGGTGGGGACTGTCTGTCTATTTAGTTATTTAGAGGTATTTAGTTTTCCTGCTCCTTCCCTCCCCATTACTCTTTTTAAAAGGTAAAAAAATTTTTAAAAACCCTTCGATTCCTCCCCCACCCTCTCCGAAATTAGTTTTTCCTTCCCTTCCCCTTTATCTGAAGTGTGGTTTAGGAGGCAGCAGGTACAAGAGAAGGTGGAAATGAAAGGCACTCAGCTGTCTAAGGGGAAAAAGCTCTGGACTAGTCCAGCTGCCACCACCACCGTTCTTCCTGTGGAAGATGCACTTCACAGAGGACCTGTGGAGTGCAGGTCACCATGGGTACCTCTCGCTCACAGCCCACTGGTGGCAGCCGGAGGACCTCAGGAGTGGCAGGGCATCAGTGACAGGGCTGCAGGAGGAGGCCCTTTTCCTTCTACCAGGGTACAAGTCTATTCTGCTGCAGGAACGACGCATGGAGGCTCAGACGATGGGGAAGAATATTGCCAATGAGTTCCTAGTTGTGCTGCAGCAGTGGACACTGCAGGGTGAGATTATCCATGGCTACATGGTCATGGATGCTGGGCAGAGCAAGTTGGTGGTAGAGATGGGGGCTTCATATTTATATACAAATACAAAGCCAGCTGGCACAGAAGGCCAGCTTGATGAACACCTACCCTCAGACCACTTACTGCATGGCGCACAGTGCATGTGGCTGGCACCATCTTTTGTGCCCCAATTGCAGCAGTAGCTCAGCTGCCACAGCCCCACCTCCCTGCTTGCCCAGTCACTTCATGGGAGACTTGTCCTCCCGCCCACTTGCCAGAGTGGCTGGGCAAGCAAGAGGCGGGGCTGTGACAGTTGACCTACTGCCATGATTGTCGTGCAGAACATGACGCTGGCCCCACATTAGGGTGGATGGAGAGCCTGTTTATGAGGTCGGCCAACACTGTGAATGCTATTGATACTGCTTTGACAAGTTTGATCCGCTGTTTGAACAGGATTACTATGAGTGTCCCAAGTGTGTTCGCTAAGTTTATGCCCCATCTGAGTCCTCACCATCACTGCTAGTAATCATCAAGTCTTTCTGAGCTTTCCACCTCCTCATAGCTGGTCATGGAGTCCTGGTTATAATGGACAATATGACCACTCTGTATTATATAAACAAACAAGGGGGTACTCACTCACTGACCCTTCTATACCTCGCAATCCAGCTATGGGAATGGTGCTAAGGCCACCACATCTTCCCTGTGGCTATTCATATATCTACAGAGGACAACGAAGTTGCCGACCATTTGAGCCATCTAACCACCCAAACCCACAAGTGGGTTCTCGATGACTCTGCCTTCTACCATCTCTGCAACTGATGGGGAACACCAGGTCTTGATGTTTTTGCCACCCAGACCAACTCAAAATGCAGCAACTACTGCTCTTGAGTGGGACACGGCATGAATTCCCTAGGCAACGCCTTCATGGTAGACTGGGGCAATGTCCTCCTCTACCTTCCCCCATTCCTCTTATCCAGAGGACAATAGTCAAGCTCTGCCAGCTGTAAGCCAATGCCATCTTAATAGCACCATGGTGGCCTCAACAACCCTGGTTTACTCCTCTCAGGGCCATGGGGGCCGAAGTCCTGAGACTGCCTCTTTGGCCAGACCTGCTGACTCAGAACGACGGCCGTGTTTGTCACCCTGACCTGGAACCTTTACACCTCATGGCGTGGAGAATCCCCCCGGCATAGAGGAGGTACTGGATAGAGCTACGAAACCTTCTGCTAAATTGTTGTATTCCTATAAGCGGAATGTTTTCTCTAGATTTGTTGCATCAAGAGGTTTATCAGTGGTTCCTGTTTTGCTGGATATCCCCTTTTTGTTTCTCCGTCACCCGTTTGATCAAGGTTTGGCCCACTCCATGTTGAAGGTTTATATTTCTGCAATAATATCCTATCTACCTATTGGATCTGAAGCATCTCGTCTATTTTCCCATCCAACTCTCAAGAAGTTTCTTAGAGGCTTGCAGAACCTTCGCCCACCTGTGCGACCTCTACTCCCTCAGTGGTCCCTCCAAGTTGTTCTCCATGCTCTCACTCGCCCTCCTTTTGAGCTCATGGCTTCAACACATACTGCTCTCCCTCAAAACTCTTTTTCTTGTAGCTATAATGTCTGCACATTGAGCAAGCGAGCTGGCCGCCCTTCGGGCCGACAATCCTTATATTCAGTTTTATTCAGACAAAAAGTTGTACCCAGACGTCACTTCCCCCCAAAGTTATTTCAGAATTCCATGTTAATCAGCCTTTGATTCTTCCAACGTTGTTTCCATCTCCCTCTTCTGATGTTCAGCACATGCTCCACTCCCTCGATGTTCGTCATGCTGTAGCATTTTATTTTTCCAGGACTAAGGATTTTCGCATTTCTCCCAGACTCTTTGTGTGCTTCCATGGCCCACAGAAAGGTTCTCTGGCCTCTTCACAGACAGTCTCGAGATGGAATGTCTCTGCCATTACTTTGGCTTATAACTTGGCAGGCAAGGCATTGAAGTCTCTGACATTTGTCAAATGGCCACTTGGTAAACTCCCTTGACTTTTGTGACGCATTACCGTCTGGACATCAGGGCCAAGAAAGAAGCAAGTTTCGGAAGGGCTGTGCTGACTTCATTGTTGGCGTGACCACCCTCCTTCCAGCAGGTGAGCTTCCTAGTCACCCATTTGTGTGCACTCACAGAGGCCACGAAGAAGAAAGAGAGGTTACTTACCTGTAACCATAGTTCTTCAAGTGATCCTCTGTGAGTACACACATCCCACCCATCCTCCACGCTGTCTGTCACTTGGTGTCTTGAGCTTAGTTTTGGTCAGAGCCTTGACAGTAGCAGACATTTTCAGAACTGAGGTATAATGGGCAGGCAGAGCATGCGTGCCACGGGGCAACATCCTACTAATCATGTCTTTTTAAGCTCTGGAATATTCTGAGAAGTCCTGTGCAGGCGCAGTAAAACCCATTTGTGTGGATTCACAGAGGACCACTCGAAGAACTATGGTTACAGGTAAGTAACCTCTCTGTATTATGGCTACAAACAAATGCCTACACATTATTAAATATAGTTCCTAAGTACTACAGACACAGACCATATATAATTGAGTCTGCATCAAATATGTAATATAAGGAAGTTTTGCACAAGTGATGATCCACAAGGTCCCTTCCAGCTCTGCTGTTCTAAGATTATGAGAGAAGCTTCCTTTGGAATCTTACTTCTGCTACTTAAGATTCCAAAGGAAGCTTCTCCTATGGAATTTCCATTAAAAAAAAAATACATTGGCCAAAATTCCATTGCTTAGCAGAGTAAATCACACCAGAGTAGGCTTACTGACCCAATGGGAATTTGGTGAATCAACTGCATAGGTTCAATTGATTCAAATATGTCTGCTCTAAAATGTGGCTTATTTTAGCATCGAAAGTGTGATTTACTATGCTAAGCAATAGGATGTTGGTTGTTATATTTCTGTAATTTGAATAATATAGCATGTCCCATAATAATGGGAAAGAGTGTAATTAGGCAAACTGTTTGCCAGATCAGTCATTTTCACAGGTGTTAACCGGTAATGGAGAACCTCAGGGCCCCTACCTTTTCTTCTTCAAGGCACTTCCAAAAATACAGCAGTACCCATAGCCACTCTACTGGATCCTGGGCTCACAAATACAGTGTTGGAGGTAACACTATTTATAAAATGTGGCTTCCAAAACCACAAACAAATTAATAAATGTACAGAATAACTACAAGAAATCTTCAGTCTGAAATAGGTCTCATGAGTTGACAAATTTATAACTGAATGTTGCTACTTCAGTTCAGGTCTAAAGGAGATTTTAAAAGCTGAAAGAGTCTCCTGTGAAAAAAGTGTGATTAACACATGGAAAATTGTTAGCAGAGCAAGCAGAAGCATGTAGCAACCAAGTTCACTTGTGTATTCAGCCCCTAAATATTGGAATGGCTAGCAGAGCACACTTTCCTCCTTGAAGAGAAACCACATCCACAGTCCTTATTCCAAAAAATAATAATAAGAAGGAAAAGGCTAGTGTTTATTACAGAAAAAAAAAGGTAGGAAAGATAATGGGAATTCCAGTTCTGGCAAACTAAGATGGAGGCACAAGATGTCACTGCTGCCCCCTAACTTTTTGCGATTGATGCTAAGACGTCTTCTGTTGTCTCCCAGACTAGGTAAAGAAGGAAGCAATATCAGCAACCCTATGAATATCAATCTAATTTGAAAGAAGAAATATCGGAGTAGATAAAGGAATACCTGAACAATCCAAGGTGGTTCTTCTGCCTCTATCTATTCTTCCCTATGCAAAGGCGGGCATCTTCTTCAGTTGCATCTGGTCACTTCAAACAAAAACTAGGAGTCAAAGCTAGGTTGCTGACCTCCTGTTTTCCATGTAAATTAACTTTAAAAGGTATCATTCTATCATATTAGCCCCCACCTGCAATGAGAAGTATATTGCCCAGACACAGAAGCCCTGTTCTGGCATTACTGAATGTGTTGATTCAACTGGAGAAGAGAAGAGCTTACACATCTTCTCTGCTCCATCAAGTTATTCTTGTGGAAAGTGAGGTGTCTGAAGAAAAACATACCTATATGAGTGGACCCTCTTCGTGCAAGCCAGTATTCCACTTTTTTAAAGCATTGTGGCTGGCATGGAAAGCCTTATGTTAAGAGGAAACTTTCCTCTTCAGAAGCATAACTTTCCCTGCAAAGTAAGTGGCAGTGGAGGGCTGTGTCACCAGTGCATTTGGTCTTTCATGTGTTCGACCAAATGGGATGATTAATGCCTGAATAGGATTGCAGTTACCACACTAAGAGGCTTAAATAACACACTGCATTTTTCCTCTATGGTTTTTTTAATGAACCCTGGCAAGCAGAATTCAAAGTGGAGGAAGAGATGCAGTTATTAGGTGCATTAAAGCATCAATGCACGTAACAAGTAATCAGTTGACAGGGTGATAGAAAAATAGATTGCTAGGTGGTCTTGGATATCTCATCTCTTAGGCTAAAGAAAAGAAGGCTGAGGGGGGATATGATAACAATCTTCAACTACTTGAAAGATTGTCCTACAGAGGAGGGACAGGATCTGTTCTCAATCATCCCAGAATGCAAGGCACATAATAATGGGCTTAGGTTATAGGGTACTAGATTTCAGTTGAATATCCGGGAAAATGTCTTAACTGTTAGAGCAGTACAACAGTGGAACCAAATACCTCAGGAAGTGGTGAGTACTCCAACACTGGAGGCATTCAAGAGAAAATTGGACAACTATCTGCCAGATTTACTTTGATCTGGATTCCTGCATTGAGTAAGGGGTTGGATTCAGTGGCCTTATAGGCCAATTATTCTATGATTCTGTGATCCCCTTTTGTACTTTTAAATATTCTTTTTTTGTTCATTTTTTTCTATCTTCTTCAATGATGCCAGTTGGTTATTGTTGTTTTCCTTTGTCAGAAGAAGGTAAACATACATGGTGATCCTTTACAATGACTACCAGCCTGCCCACATGTGTAAGACTTAACTGTAGAGGCATCTGTAACTATCTAATGTTTTGCTCCCTCAGAAATTCTGAGCCTGGAGGTAACAGAGGGAAGTTAGACAGTTAGACAACAAGTTGGGCTCCTGCACTGTGGCTCCTCTTTGCTTTTTTCCTAAGGAACTACAGTGAAATGCAAATTGCAAGACAGATGCTTTACTTTCCTGTTCACCTTTGAGATTGGTAACTGTGGTTCTCATTTGTCAGAGGCAAACAACATTTGGGGTTTTCTTCTATGACACATATCTGCATACCCCATGCATAGAAGTCAGCACTAGAGGTGTCTGTAACCACATTAGGATGGTTTCTCATGCTTATTCTTAATGACTTTCATGAAGACATGAATAATAGTATGTTCCTAAGTATGACTTCCAGAGCATAACTGCTATTTAATAGCCACGAACACACAGTACTCGCCTATTGTATTCTGCTAGGATGAATCCCATATACTCTTACAGAAAATAATGTTAGCCCTTAACCCTCTCAACCTCTACTGAATACCTTCCCCATCCTGAGAAATGTACATTGGATAATATCCATTAGACCTTTGTACTGTCTTTGAACAAACCAGAAGCATTTGTGCAATTATGAGGCAACTACAAGGAGCCACTATACATTTCTGCAGCAGAGCAATGCCATAATGGTTCTTTCACTTCACATTTGGCCTGTATTGAAAATATGGTCAATGACTTGAATTTAGGAAAAGGAACATCGAAAGAAGTACAGCATAGTAAACTGAGCTGTAGGTATCAAATAGAGTGGTGAGTGACAGTTGAATCCCCAGTAAACCCCAAGATCTTCTCTGGGCACTCTGAACATTGAGGCACCAGGGAGGGTTCTGACTGAGGTCACTATATGTTATGTATATTTCCTTGAAGCCATTTTTCAGATATATGGGGTGAAGAGAAAGACTTGCATCACTGTTTAGATAATGTTTTGCAGTTCAGAATCATCATCATCTCCTCCTCCTCCCTTTCTTGGCTTATTAAAATTTAAGAAACTTTGTTACACTATTAGGACTGAGTAGTATATGATTGTAGAAGGATGTTTTTGTAGGCATTTTGAGTGGATATGTCACACAGTTAGAATGCTGGATAGCCCTCCAAGTTATAGCTGCTTATATTTCTCTCCCATTCATGGGAATAATTTATTTTTTTAATGGGAATCCAGAAATGCACAGATAATGTCATGGTCCTGGGGACAGAGCAGGTTGGAATGGCTTTGAAAGGATATAATGTAAGTCAGCCCTAATCTTTGTGGTGTTTATTTGAGTACCAGTGGTTGTAGGGCTTCTGCAGCCCCCTAAATTCCATGTCTCTTCCGTATGACCTAAAAACACAGGTGATGAATTTGTTTTCCCCACCCCAACTTACATCCTACACAGAACACATTGCGTTTTTAAAGAAAGGAAAGATAAAGAAATACCAGAAACAACCATGAAATAAAGAAATGAGATTCTTTATAATGTTTTAACATCAGAATCAGGAAATAACAAGATCTTGGAGGATCTAACCTAGCCTTTATTTATAGCAAAGCATGCTCTTGCTTCACCAATATCAAAGCAAGATAGAAACTGCCATCCTAGATAGAGTATGTGTAGTAGTAGAAGATGCCATTTTGGTCTTCATCACAGGCAGCAAAATATCTCAGGTCAGCCCAGGTCACACTGGGGCTTCAGCTGGGTTTTTTTCTGTCTTTCTAAACATATTTTGAAAAAGAGGTGGCAGCTAAGGTTGAAATTTTCAGTGTTGATATTTTAATAGGTAAAGAATGCCATGCACAGGTGCAGTGTTTTCTGCTTCATGTCAAAAACATTTGTTTTTAAAAAGGGACCACCTAAACAAAATCTTCAACTGCATATTATCACCCAAATATTTATGCCTTGTTTAAAATTTACCTGAGCAAAGCGATACTACTTTACTTTGCTTTTGCACTTTCCAGAAGACATGTATGTGTTAAAACATATTGGCAATATTTACTTATTCTGCCATCTGTCCCACTAACACCACATTTTCAACAGTTTAGACTAGAGAGAAGGCCAAAAAAATCACCTGAGCATCGTAAAATTAGTCCATGACTGTCAATGTAACACATTGAGAACACAGCTGCTGTCCTGCTGCCTGATTTAATGAGGTTCCTAAAGTATGTGGACAAGTATTCCTTCTCTTGGTTACTATGGAAACAGAAGAGGGAGCTTTGAGCAGGTGTCAGAAGCATTGCAATCAATATGAATCAGCTCATAGCCCATCATCTGTGGGGAACTGTGTTGTCCAAGCTACTATGAAGACGTACTTAATCCATCCTCTTAGCAGCCTACAAGTTCCAGCTTACAATACAGCTGGATACATTTCATAAAGTTTACTGTACATGAAACCAGCTGAAATTAATTTCCTGTCAAATGTGGGGGGAAGCCCTACAATGAATACTATTTTGCAAAACAATGTTATGGAGATCACTGTGCTTGTAATACTTAATTAAATGCACCATGATATTCATGTGACATGTGTCTTCTTCCTGGTTTTTGAGATATCTGGATTAGGCTGGTGGGGACACAGGTCTAAATTCAATGAGGCTCATCTCCTGAAGGGCTGCTTTCACCGGAAGAATCAGGAGGGCAGCAATCTCCCCTCCAATGGCATTCCTCTGCATCAAAAATCTCCTCCAGAGGCTGAGAAATCTTCTACAGCTGGGTTGTGGGTGGCTGAGGGCTTTTGGAGAGGAAAAGCAGAAAACAGTTATGTTACAGTTTTGCTGCAGCTCCAGCATAATGTTGGATCTAGGCCATAAAGCAACACTATAGCTAGTACCCTGTGAGAAGGCCTTGGGCTTGCACACTCCCTTCTTTCTTTTCTCTGGGCATGGTCATGAGGGATGGTGGGATAATAGTAATCTTGCATAGTGACTTGACTGGTAAGAAGAGTGTGAAGATGAACACGCACACCAAATGCATTGGCACGCGGTATCACCTGATGTGTGACCTGACTGAGAAAGGGACCATCCAGATGATCCACTCTCCAGAGATAACAGCAGATATCCTTAAAAAAACTATTCCAAGATATTACTTTGAGAACTGTCATGAGTACAGCTGAAGATCCGGAACCTGAGGGGTTAACTACTTCAGCAAGAACAGCTTCAGCAAGCTAAGGATGCCTATAAGACAGCGTCCGACAGAAAATAGCAAGAAGGGCCACCTCTGAAACCAGAGGATCAGGTCTGGCTTTCCACCCATTATCTCCGCTGACCTGGCCGGTCCCGCAAATTAGACCCTCGGTTTATAGGACCTTATTTAATCACAGACCAAATCAACCCCGTTGCTTTTCGGTTACAACTCCCAGCTACTCTCCGTATTCACCCGGTTTTTCATCGGTCCCTCCTTGTTCCTGTTGCAGCACCAGACCCTGCCCAACCTCCACCCCTGGCTCCACCTCCGCCTGTTTTGGTCGATGGTGAGGAGAAATACAAGGTCCGTCAGATCCTGTACTCCCGAATCCATCGGGGAGGCCTTCAGTACTTTGTAGATTGGGAGGGTTACGGCCCTGAGGATCGATCATGGAAACCTGCCAGTAACTTACACCCCCCTGACCTTGTACAGCATTTCCATGTCACCTATCCTGATCGACTTGGCCCATCTGAAGGGGGGAACCCTGCAGAGGAGGATAGTGTCATGAGTACAGCCAAAGATCCGGAACCTGAGGGGTTAACTACAGCTGAGGAGAATGCTTCGCAATTAGAAGCACTGACAGCTGAATCGCCACCAGATTCTCCTCTCCCAGTAGCAAGAGTAAGGGCTAAACTTAGTCAAAGACTCATGATACAAAGGTCAGAGGATTGCCTGAATGCTGCCCGCAGAAGGTCAGAGGATTGCCTGAATGCTGCCGCATCAGGTCAGCTAGTTCTGAGTTTTAACAGGATGAAAGGCTTCCAGGAGTTTGATTACTGTTTTGCTATATAATCAGCTCCCAGATGGCTGGGAAGCTCGTGGAAGCAACAAGTCAAAACTCTGGCTTGCATCCACGCTCCTGACTACCTTGAACCTTGTTCTCTGGACACTTGTCTTTGGACCCTGACCTCAGATTACGGTTTGTGATTTGGCTTTGGCATTTTGATATCAGCTTTGCATCCTCTGGACTTCTGATATTGGACTGGCTTATTGGACTTTGCTGTTGAAACCCCCGGGAACATGACAAGAACTCCTGAAGCGAGATGTAATTGAGGGTTCTCGCATGCAAGCTTGAGAAGGAGTTTGGGGATAATAGCAATCTTGCATGCCCTAACACTGGGTATCAGTGGAAGGGAGGCTTTCCAGCTAATGTGATTTGCCGTTACCTTGATTGGCAAATGACAATGGGTTAGGCATACTTCCTCTAGAACAGTGTTGTTTGTTTTTTCTCCCAGCTAGAGGCATTGTCAAAAGGGCTGATACTACCAATAGTTGTGACAAGTCAACCAGAACACTCCCACACCACAGGGATAAGTCCTGAGTTTACTGATTGTTTCTTGTAGAGGCAAGCCAATACATTTTGTTGGCCAGAGTAGAAATCCCAAGAGCAGCCCCTCCAAGGTATCTCAAAGGTAACCTGTTAAACTATTGACAGCTAGCTACCCTTTAATGTTATTTCTATATCTTCTGTGTAAAGTATGTGTCATTATAGTCTCTCAGGAACCAAACAGGAGCCGGTTTGCATGCTTAGCCATTCCATTTAAGCCAAGAATATACAATAAAGAAAGAATGTGACAAGGATGAGTGAGTCATACTTGTTTACATTATTTTAGTAAGACTTTAACTTGCCACAGATTGATTTAAAGAGTGAAACAAATACATTGTGAAGCAAGCAAAATTGGCTAATCAAGTCTATTGAGCAGAAAAAGGAAGAGGAAAAGCAATATGGAAGAAATTTAAATGTTTTGTTTCCACTATTATCATTGCTTGAGCTACAGCCAAGAATTCATTGCAAGGAGATATCAAAGCTATATTTAAGGAAATTAACAAAGCAGTCCTCAGAAGTACACACAGGCTAAGATCCTGTTGATTCATTGCTCTTCTCAGCTAATAGTTATGTTCTTGTCTTTCTTTAGGATTGTTTGGCGTTCTTCATAGAAAACAAGGGAGGAAGTTCTAGCCTAAGCCTATTTATGATGTGCTAATTTCCTATATCCAGGGATCTTTTTGATATGGGCACTCCATTTCTGTTCTGAGGTAATAACTTCATAAGGGTTACATATTTCATGATTCTTAGGTTTCTGGATTCTGTTTCTGTGGTAAATGTTCTCTGGAATTTTGCTCAAATGATGCAAATAAACAGGAAGAAAAAAAGGACATAAATTCTGGTATGCATTCCCAGCAGACAATGGGAATTTATTGTGTCATATCATACTTTATTGTATACAATTAAATTGTAGTGGTCTTAGCAGCTGCTTTATAGAGGAGCTCTGAAGATAATTAATACTACCTCTCCGTGTTGCATATTAATATTTTTCACACAGGTTCATTTTTTGCTTCTTAACTAGACATGATTTTGTGGAGAGAAATATAGTGACAGGAAAAAAATCTTTTTGTTAATATATACATGTATGTGTATTGCAGACTAACATGCAAAGAAGATGTTGTGAAAGAAATTACAGATGTTAGAATAAGTGGCAATGAAGAACTTCAACTCTCCTTATAACTCTCAGGAAATAAGCATGGAGTCTCCAACAAATTCCTGGACTATGCTACCAACTTCCTTTTCCATAAGTTAGAAAAAAAGAAGGAGATCACATGTATTTGTGTCAAGCTAAACATACATTTTCCCTCCACCATTTTGTCTTTCACAATATGATCTTCTTTGACACAAGTCCATCAATGATCAGACTTGCAAGTTTGGTCTAGTTTTATCATACAATGACCAATCACAAAACAAAATGCTTTGAAATGCAGAATACAGAGATGAGGGGAAGCCTGTGCCAGAATAAGATGTCTTTCACCACTTATAGAAGCACAGATTCTAATGATGTGCTAATCATATGCTCTAGTTTGTCCCTTTGTCTGGATCTGAACTCAAAAAACCCAATGATAACTGTTCATGAGATTATTATACTACAAATGCATTATAATACCTAATCAAGATCCAATTCTTGATAGAATGGAAAGTTAAATGTAAGTATAGACTGTGAGTCCTTGGTTTTGGGAAAGGTGATATTGATATACTCAGAAGCACTTGCTATGAGAAAAGCACTTGCTGTTTCAAGATACTTGCATGATCTATTTTATCTAAGTTTATTTCATTTATAGTGTTAAGGAGGTCATGATATACTATTAATAAACATTAATATACTTGTTCATAAGTATATTAATATGTTCAATGTCCACTGGAAAGCAGAACATGATATATTAATGCTCTGTCTTGAGATGCATTTTTGTTAAAGTGCTTAGAAGTGGGCTAATAAATGAATTGTTTTAAAGTGCTAAGGATATTTGTGAGATGTTTATAAACAAATTCTCTGCAGAACTGGATTTTTTTTTAAAGCTCAACCTCATGACTTGTGTCACATTTTTAGCACTCTTTATATCCATTCACACCAGGAAAGAGAATGCAGGCACCAAAGAAATCCACTGAGGTGGCAAACAGATGAGGTCACATTTCCCCTACACATTTAAACAGATGTTGCAGCTTAAGATGCTCAGAAAGACAAAGCTTTCATCCCAGCCCTAAGGAACCATTTTGCACAAAGTGATGTTCCATGCTCAGCAAAGTAAGTGTCACTTTGTGTCATGTCACTCAGTAATGTTGTGCTACACTGTAAACATGAAAGACAGTCTGAGAGTCTAAATGCTTTATTCAGTGCTAACAGCAATTTGTTTTACACCCTTTACCATAATTACATTTGTCATTGAAATAGACTTCTGTTTAGCATCCGCTCCTTCACCCTTCTGCCTTTGGAATGTTATCAGGATATTTTGACGTCTAAAGGAAATGTTTTTGAAGCACAAAATCGCATTTAAAGAAGGAAAAAAAAAAAGAGAAGAATTCCAGGCAGTCATTTTCAAGGCATTTAAACCCATATATTTAAAATAAAACATGTATCAAATTGACTGAATCGTAGTTATTGTATCCAGCTCAGGATATAGCTACACAGAGGTTTGCCTGGGTTAATAAGAACACCTTCCTTCCTTCCTTCCTTCCTTCCTTCCTTCCTTCCTTCCTTCCTTCCTTCCTTCCATTTATACCCCACCTTTATCCTCAAGATGACCCAAAGTGGCTCTTAACTACATTTTTGATATTTAAATGTTTAATTATCCTGGGAAGGTCTGTCAAGTGCCAACAAATCACACAGCCCTCCTTTCTCTGCCATTGTCAGCACCCTTTTGCCCGCCCCTTTGGCCAGCATTTACATTGTATTGTTTATTTTAATGTTTAACAGGTGAAATAGTGCTGAGATGACAAGACCTGGTAAGCATTTGAATAAGTGTTGTATATCCAGCAGTAGAGTCCCAGGTCCACAGGAGGAGGAGCTGCCCACCAGTAATGAAAGCCAGCTCAGGGGATTAGGCACCTGTAGGGTATGGACACTGGTAACAAGAATGACCTGAGAGGAATCAAGAGTAGGGGGTACAGCAGGTGGGAGAGAAGATACAAAGTGTAGAAGGAGAGGGCCAGGAGGAGTGTGTAGGTGCTGCCAACTGGCCTGCCCCTTATTGGGGGCACTGAAGGGAGACTTATCGCACCCATGCTGACCCGCCCTGATATGCCCTCACAAGGAGCCCAATTCCCCACTGATCCTCACTCACCAAGGGATGCAGACATTGTCTGCCCCAATGCGACAGTGAGAGTGGAGGCAAAGGTTTCAGCATGGTGGCTTCACCAGCTGAAAACAACTGTTCCCGAGTCCTGACGTCCCCAGGGCAGGACAAAGTGGAACAACCCTTCTCCAGTGCCTAACCACACTGGACTTTGGAAGATCCCCCGGTGAGAACGAGGTGAACATCACCTGAGCTCCATGCTAAAGGACAATAGGACTGGGAGTTTAGACAAGTTTAGAGGGAGATAGTGAGGTCTGCACTGTATACCCAGGCATCTGTATACTTGAAATAAACATACGTTGAGTGAACTGATACTGTGTAATAGCTCCATAAATCATTAACCCAAGGACCTTTTGATACTCCCCTGCCATGGCAGATCTGGAGACTCCCATAGGCAATGACATTACACAGAAATGTACAAATAGCTAAGCTCTAGTGCCAGCTGAGCATGGGTGAGGTGGGTGCCCAGGCAATAAAGTCATATAATAACATGTGGTTATACGTTTGTCCAGGAGTCTTTCCTACCTTTTCTTACAGATGCCAGAGGTTAAACTTGGGACCTTTTATGTTCAAACCATATGCTGTACTGCTGAGTCACAGTCCCTTCTCCAGATGGTGGGGTGAAAGCAGCTTTAATCCTTCTTTCTGGCTCTGCCAAACCAATGCATTCCAGCGAGCAAGGGTGTGATTTCCAGCACAGATACATTTCGTAGAAAGCTTTTGTGTGTGTGTGTGTGTGTGTGTGTGTGTGTGTGTGTGTGTGTGTGTGTGTGTGTGTGTGTGTGTGTGTGTGTGTGTGTGTGTGTGTGTGTGTGTGTGTGTGTGTGTGTGTGTGTGTGTGTGTGTGTGTGTGTGTGTGTGTGTGTGTGTGTGTGTGTGTGTGTGTGTGTGTGACTCCTCATTGCATTTTGATGTCTAAAGGAAATGCAACTACTTCAGTTACTACTTTTCCTTCTCGGCTACCACGTGTCTGCCATAGCCAATTCCTGAAGCCAGATTTCCTGATCGACACTGCACCCTGCTCCACACCTACATTGTATGGCTGTTTAGTTGAGATCCTGACTTCCACACCTAATATATAGTCCAGTACATACAGGCTGCCACAAAAACCAGCCTAACAATGAAAGTGGACAAGAATATTCAGGAAAATCTGCAGTGCTTTTGTGATTTGATTTTTAATAGTGTGCAAGAAAGTGAGTAAAGCAAAGATAAAGACTCCCAGGCGTGTCCTTATGGCTTGTCACTACAACAAGTGATATTTTCAGTTGAAAGGCAATATGAGACTTAGATTCTGCAGGCCTAAACCCTGTAAGCTGAAGATTTGCCACCGAGAGACCATTTCAATAAATGAATCATAAAAAGACAATACAGATGAAGAGTCTGGCACATGTCTAATGTAACAGTCTTATTCTCTGTGTGTTTGTGCATGCACATGGGTACACACACGCAGGTACATGTTCATCTCTTATAGAAGCACACACACCTCTTAACAGTTCCTAGAGACAGATGATGGTATTTTTACCCTCCTGGGATTACTACATGCATTGTATATGCTTATCCTAATATTAGCAGGCTTCTTGATTTAGTAAAATCACCACATATTTCACATTAAGATACATACATATTCTGGAATAGAATACATTAAGTGGGTTGAAATACTTTTAAAATAACATATAAATTAAAACAGTTATACATGAGGATATACTGACAGTCATCATGAAGGAGGCCCCAAGTGCTACCTCACTGTCAAAAGCCGTCCGGAGGCAATTCTGTAATCAGTCTCAGGACTCCTTCTCCTGCATTATCTCTGAATAGATTTGCAGAAGCAATGAACTTAAGTTTTCTATTCTTACCTAATCACAAGCTTCCAGATGGTTGCTCTTGTTAAATAGCCATAAGCTCATCACTAGCCCACTGCAACCCTGCAGTCAGCAATACCAAACAATCTTACAAGTGTTCATACCCCACACTAGCATTACAAGAGACACACAGAAGTTTGAGATCTCCATATTTCTCTCTTGGCATATAGTTCCACCCCCTGAAAGCACTGGGAATTATGATGCTCGTGTCAAAATTCCTACCTCAACATGAATACAATGGGTGGCTTGAGGCAAACCAAAGCAAGCTCACGTTCTAAATAGCAGATAGTCTTGAATAATGGAAACAGTGACTTACCTCACAGGTTTGTTGTATTATCTAAAGATGATTAAACTTATTGCAAATTAAAAGTGCGATATATTGGATTTTAAAGAAAGCCACTGGCCCAATTGCTGCATTATTTATAAAGCTGCAAAAATTATCTCACTAAAGTCAAGTCAAGCTTACTGAAGCAAAGACTTCAGGATAATTTTCTGGTTTTTTGTTAGTTAAGCAATTTCAAAGTCACCTTGAGGTATATTTCTTTTCAAGTTGTAATATTTTATTCAACATAATTAACAGAAACAAAAGTAGAAATAAACATGTTCATAAAGAATGTTAACCTAGTACATTAATTAGGAACAAAATATTTTTGTCTCACTAAGATTATATCACATATGAATTTTACATTATTCTCAGACCCCAAAAAGGACAACAAAATATTAAAATGTGCATTTCATATTGCCATCTGGTTCTTCCCTCCCCTCACATATTGTAGTGAATTGTATTGCAACGTCCTTTGAACCTATCAAACCACTGTCAATCTTAATTGTGATGTGTTTGTACAACCTTACTCCAAATAGTACTTCAAATAAACTGGCTTGTGTCACCAGACAACAGGTCAGGTTAACAACTTATTTGGGTTTACATCTAACACCCCTGAGGTTCACAGAAGCAGAAATGGAAGTTTCTGACTAGTCATTGTAGCTTTTCAAAACAAGGCTATGTTTCATTACACAAAATCTTTCATGGATTTATCCCTAGGCAGATTATTTAGATCTCTGCTCTAACCCAGAATCCTTGAGATGTGTTGAACTACAACTCCTATCATACTCTGCCAGGATAGTCAACACATGGAGTGAACTGGGTTGGGAGAGACTGTCTTATAAGAATACATGTGCAATTTCCTGGGATCTTTCAGGGAGAAATTTTCATAGAAATAACATTAATGTGTTAAATCTCACGTTTGGGGGATGGAGGGAAGAATCCCAAGCAGAGACTTCTAATGGCTAAAAATGATATTTCTTTGAATAAATTTAAAACCGAACTCCCAGTCTGTGACTTTGCAGCCAAATACTTAAAGCACTGAGTTGTTGAGCCAGCTGACTAGATGTACATGGAAAAGAAAAACATAGGAGTTGGCATATCTGTTGGCTTATCAAAGAGCAACCAAATGGTCAGTCTGGGCCTATCTATACATGTAATTGTCCACCACATTAGTGTTAGCTACTACTGCTCCTATGAAGGCACACAACTAGACAGTTTGAAATAATCTAGTAAACTCCTATGAAGGCACACAACTAGACAGTTTGTAAATAATCTAGTATGTCATTTTTTTATTTTTTATGGTGAAGATAAAGAGGTTGAATTTTAAAATCGGACCTCTTGGAGCTGTGGAATGGTGTCACATTATTGAGTTATTTATAGCCAAACGGATGTGTAAATAAATGCTTAGTAGACTTACTAAGCAGGTCGTACTTAGACTAGCTAGCTGAACTCTGAGTTGCTGAACTCAGATATTCTAATCCAGGAGCCAGGTATATAGTACAATACACTATGGCACAAAATTATTTACATAATATGTCATTTCTAAAATAGGCTGCTTTTATACGATTCCTGCCTTTTTTAGCCTCTCTGCAAAAAGCAGCCACATTTACAAGTTTCATGAAAACTAGATTGTTAGCTTAAGAAAATGAATGCTGACATTTTCATCGAGTGTAATGAACACACATTTGCCTGTCCCTGAAGGACACATCTCAACATCACTGAATTTTGAAAATTATGGTACACTTGGGTTTGATTTGGCTGTTAGCTTTACTTTTTCCACACCTAAAATGATAAAATGCTAACTTTCCGTTTATAATATTTTGGTTGGTTTCATCAACTTTAAATTCTCCCCATTGTTATAATTTTTTTCCAGGTTTTAAAATGTTACTTCTAAAGCATTTGTTTTCCCTCTTGCCTCATCTATTTTCTCCCACACAAGAAGGAACTACCCGTTTGACGAAAACATTCCTGCAGAGAATTAAGTGGAACCAATTCAGATAAGTGATATGATTCCCAAAAGACACATCTCTGAGATCAGCATCTCCAATTTTGCATTAAGAAAAACAGTCCATAATGGAAGTTATACAAGAGGGAGTGATGTGATCGGAGCATGTCCTACTGAAAAGCTTGCTCTTATAAGTTCTTACGATTATTGCTTTTAAGAATAATAATAAAAAAGTAATGTGGTCTACTGTGAGACAGGAACATAAGGAAGGAAAGAATACGCTCTGATCTCTTGTATTGCTCTCTCAAGACTTCAATGACTGTGCATTCATTTATAACTTCCACTAATTTGCTGTCTGCCCTAGAGACATACTTTGATCTCTGCGAAGATCTGGTATTACTGTCTCTTTGCAACAGGTAGTAAAAAACTGCCTCCCTTTATAATAAAGTGATCCAGACAAAAGAGCCTTAGCATCTAGTTGTTAGTTCATCAGATGCACCATCATGATGGTATGAATATTCAGCAGAGAATTGGGGAGGCATGGCTGGATAAAACAATGACTCTTAACAGATTTCTCTTAGGTCATAGCTGGCCCATGGTGTATTTGACGATAGACACATGCTTACAATCAACTATAAAAGAATGGACACAGTAACTTGGCAAAACTCCAATATGGATAATTACATTTGCCCTACTCATGTCTTCCTTGTACTTTCAGTGGCATTAGTGATCTGTCTACATTTTCTGCCTCTTAATGTTGCATGGGCTCAGGCTCTACAGCATATGCCGTCTTCTACCTCCACTGGCTACCCCTCACCAACATGTAAAACTTCAAAGCTGCTGTTATTTGAATTTCACAGTTATCTCTTGAGGCCTCAGATTGATGTTACTGTATTATAAATAATAGAGCCTCTGGTGAATGCACTCTTCGCTTTTCTTTTCCCAATGGTTCTTCTGAGACAGTGGCTGCTCTTGTTGTCTATGTAACCAGTCTAGATCTGGAGGAGTCAATGGCTCATATGGCATGGTGAATTTAGTCCCAGAGCCTACAAGACAGAACACATTGCAACCTACAGTAGTGAAAGCTCACAAGATGAGAAAGAAAATAGGGGTGGGCAGACCTGTTGAAATGTGTGTTCAACTGTAAGTGTGTTCAGTGCCATAGTAATATACAGTTTTAAAAATAAAATAAACTAAAATAAAGTAAAGGATATTTACAATTTTGTGAACTGATTGGAGGGGGACCTTGTTGCTGTCTCTGCATTAAAAATAGAGCTGTACATGCCTCAGGGGTGATGGGAGATAATAATATGCCACAAGGGGAGTAGGTATCTTTTTTCCCCCATAAGGTGCTCCTGGGATCTGAGCGTTCAGCCTGGAGGCAGGCAGTGCAGCACGGCCTCCCCCAGTTTGAAGAGACACTTGTCCAGCAGGCCGAGGCAAAGAGGCAGTCCCGAAACCAGCAAAATCAGGGAGCTGGACAGGGGACAGATTCTATTTGTCTTCAGTGTGGAAGGGATTGTCACTCTCGTATTGGCCTTCTCAGCCACACTAGATGCTGTTCCAAGTCCTCCATACAGAGCACATTACCATAGTCTCTCGAGACTGAAGGATACCTACAGCTCCTGGGATGGATGATGCATCATCATGTCCCACAACTTCCAGAGGCATTTGCTGCCCTGTTTTTAATGTGTTTACCACCAGTGATTTAGAGCCACTTTGGTTCAAAAGCAATATAACTCTGAGACAGTTTCAAAAATGCTTTGAACATGCTATCACTATGCTTCTTTCACTGAATTTTACATGGACTTTATAAGATGCCATCCACTGTATATAACCTGTCCCATCTTCTGCACTGCTTCTTCTGTCTTTTTTTTAAAAAAGCATACTTAAAATTCACATGGCCTAGGTGATTTATTCTTTAAAAAGGGGGATGTTAAAAAATAAAAATGATTCCACCTCAAACAAGCCGAAGAACAAAACTGCTTCTTAGAACTCAGAGAGCTTGAAGGCATAGACATGTCAGGGCTAAACTACACATTGTATTAAGCAGGTGTTTGGCTTCAGTTAGGACACCTTGTGCTTGCCTGAAGCTTCCCAAATTTAAAGGTACTGTGGCTACTGCAGAATAGATTAACCATATTTGAGAGTTACTCATTTTCATAAAAAATAAATGTATATGATGGACACTTAAAATAAACTGAGTGTTTCTATATGATGTTTTAATTCCAGTAGAATTTTTAATGGACTACCATATCCATAATCCCTCAGCCAGCATTGTCCATGGCCCTTAGATACAGTCCTAAGAAGTTTCTAAACACCAAATCCTATATGCAGCTATCTATGAGTAAGTCCTTCTGAGCAGAGTGGAACTAAGGATGTATTTTGTTGCCCTGTAAAATACACTGTGCTTCTTTGCTCTTCTCTGGCTTCCTTTGTCAGGAAAAGCTCTGTGATGGCACCATATCTCTGGAATTCTCCCCTCATTGGCATCAATGCTGTTTTCAGTGACAGGTTAAAATCAAACATATATCAAAATGTGGTATTGATTTTAGCATGGTCTGTTCTGGTTTCATTCTTCTGATGTTTTTATTATAATGCTCTTTTATGCAGAGATTTAAAGTAATCTGTAGTTAGTTACTCTCTGTTAACAGACATAGAACAATCATAATGTTATGGTAAAAAAGGTAGTTACAAATTTGCTTTTAGATTAACCAGTAGTATTTCCTAGTTATTTTCAAAGGTTACTACATGAAATTTTAAGGTATTTTTAGTTGCATTTTGACAAGCATTTTCAGATTTTTATGCCATTCTGTTTTTCTTCAGTGCCAAGGAAACTAGTATTCATTTTTTTTGTATTTTTCTAAATATTTGCAAGGATCAATATTAGAATTGGTCACTAGGGAGAATCCATGTTTTTCTTCATATTTTCCTGGGCTAGAGTTAATAAGTATAGGATAAGTGCTTGCTTGCATGATTAGCACAGTGATAACAATAATGGCAAGTTAATAGCATTTCTAACTCTGGTTTTATGTTTCAGGCCTGTTATATTTCTGGCCTACTGTCATGATGAGTTCGGTTCCTGTCTTGGGATTTTATGATGAAGCAATATTTGTTAAGGTTTCAAAGATGTAGTTGTGATGGTATGTGTCAGCTGAAACAAAACAATAATAAAAACGCTACATGTAGTTGCACCTTAAAGACTAACAGATATATTTCAGTATGAGCTTCCATGGATTACAATCCACTTCCTCAGACACAATACCTAGGAAGTTCTGAAAAAGCAAATTGTAAATTGCAAAAGTTCACACTGAAATAAATGTATGAGACTTAAAGATGCCACAAGGCTTTTGCTTCTCTTTTTATTTTTTGTGTTGTTTTTAAAGAAATAGTTTTGGAAGGAAAATAATCTCCTCTTTTAACCTTATACAATGGTCTACCATTGAAAGGCTACCTAATTGAAACTAGATTAAAGACACCACAGACTTATAACCACAAAATTATGGGTTGATGATTGAAAGCTGTTCCATTCTGCCAGGCTGGGAACCATTTGTGTAACAAACATGCTAGTGTCCATACATGGTCCCTTGGCTGGCTTGTGCCTGCCACATCTATTAAGATGGCACAGCACCCACTGACAAGCTGGTCAGTATCTTGCAAGGGCAAAAGGAGCCAGTAATTAGGGCTTTATATGGTTTCCGCATGAAGAGCCAGCAGAAAAACCAAAGCATCACAGGCTACTCAATACTTCAAGACACCTGTGGATTTTCATAAATGGAATGCACAGCACCAAATGAAGGAGGCAGGAAAGAAAATAATAAAATTAGCTAGGTGCTGCGAGTGCCATACAGCTATAGAATAAATTTCATTTGACCGAAGGGATGGTTTATCCAGTCCAATAAGCAAACACTTCTAGCTTTTGCAGAGTATACGACCAAAAAAAATATTAATGTCTGTCATCCACCTCCAGCTTCAAATAGTTCTCAGAGCTGATTCACAAATTATTTTTGCTGACATACAAGGAACTCCTCTGCTTGCCTGCATAGGGAAAATGTCCTAGAAACTGCACTGCATTGTTTATAACAGGAGATGTCATGTGACTTTTTGAAGGAATTCAGAATCCAATTTCTGATGTTAGCATTCTAAAGAGTAAGACAGATATTCAATAGGATTTATGGTACAGCCCTGCCTCTGATATGCAGATGGGAGATACTGTATGAATTTAATGTTGGACTCTGCCTTAACACAAAAAGTTAACACATCAGAGTGAAGCCATTTAGTGTCAGGTTTCCCCCTAAAAGCCTAGCTTTTCACATGCAAGATGATTTTTAACATGAAAGATGACCAACACCTGCACTCAATTGTGAGCATAGTTGAAGAGGTAGAGCCGGTGGTGTGGTGCTAAATTAGGAACTGCACATCATAACAGTCCCTCTAGTCACCTTGTGTAAAAAATGCAGGCAGCTGGATCAATCCGCATAAGGAACAAGCCTTTTGAAAAGTTGATGGATCTTCATTAGCCATTCAAGTTCCAACTAACCTTAAAGACCTTGCATTACAAGGAAGGTAACTTACATTAATCTACTATTGTTGGGAAAATCCTCTTGTTTGCCAGCTACTCAAAGTGAGCAGACAAGTCTGAGGGGGTGGCACATGGTGTCATAGTTCTTGTTACTCATTAGGTCCTGTCTACAAATCCTCCTTCCACCACAACACTGGACAGAGTACTCTGAACCTAGCACTACACAACCACTGAATGGACAGAAGTTGAAAAGCCCACAGGATGGATTTATCAACAGATATATGAAAGCTAGAACTTTTTGGAGTGTGAGAGTCCGAATCTGTTCTGTGTATTACTAATTCACTGATCAAATATGTCTCAGTTAACCTTTTACTCTAGTCAGTTGTAGTGACAGCAGTTTTAACAACAAGGCGGAATGGCTAGGGAAATACCTCCCTTTCTAAACCTGTCAAAAGCACCCCATTCCCTAAGGAGACTGTCTACCTATAAAGAAGGAAACAGAAACCTTTGGACAGATTACACAATTATATGCACTATGCTATGTAACTGAATGGCATCATACGAAACCAAGTTAAATGCTGACAAGTATTGGGGTATGGCTAGGAGAGAAAGAAAATCTTCAATTTTTGAAGTAAAATAGAGTGAATTTACATATGAATCATCATCTGTTATGTATCACTTAGCTGCAGGGGATTATCATTGCACAAACAGAAGTGAGACAAAATAATGGTCAGCTTCTGTCTTGGCCACCCATACATAATGTTGGTAGAGAAAAAGCTTGCAAGAAATCCTCGTTGACTTACAAATCCAAGAATCTTCCAGCAGAATAATGGCAAGGAGAATTCTAGGAAATACAGGACAAACAGGAATGTCACCAAACTCTGAATAGCAACCGTTATTGTCAATGGAAGTTGATTGATTGATTGATTGATTGATTGATTGATTGATTGATTGATTGATTGATTGATTGATTGTATTTTTACCCCACCTGTCTGGTCAGATGACCACTCTAGGCGGCTTCCAGCATGCATAACATACATAACAAAATATAAAATATATATAAATATATAAAATATAAGACCAATAGACAAATACTTCAAGATGGAGCAAAGAAAAGAAAAAGAAAAAGAAGAAAGAAATCAAGTGTTCACTGGAGGGAAGGCCTGTGTAAACATCCAAGTTTTAAAGTTGCCCAGTGAAGGGGCTGCACGAATTTCTGGAGGCAGATTATTCCAGAGGCGAGGAGCCACCGTCAGTTTCTTGTTTTTTCCTTCCGGGTGATCTGGGTAGATTTTGGTGGGAGTAGCCGTTCTGCCAAATATTGATGCCCTAAACTGTTTAGGGCTTTGTACGTTAGCATTAAGACTTTGAAGTCAATGCGAAACTGAATGGGCAGCCAATGCAAAGCGGCCAGAGTGGGAGAGATATGCTGATATTTTCTCACTCCACTAAAAGTCTGGCCGCCACATTCTGCACCACTTGGAGTCTTTGCATCAACCTCAAAGGCAGCCCCACGTAGAGCACATTGCAGTGGTCTAATCTCGAGATTACAAGCACATGTACCGAGGTAGTGAGTGCCCCAACATCAAGATAGGGATGCAGCTGGGCTATCCGCCGAAGATGGAAAAAGGCGGTATGGACCACCGATACCACTTGAGTTTCCATGGTGAGCGCCGGGTCCAGATGGATCCCCAAACTGTGAACCTCACTCTTCACGGTAAGAGTCACTCCCCCAAATGAGAGAGAGTTTCCTAGACCGCTGACGGTGGGGCCACCCACCCTCAGGACCTCCGTCTTGTCCGGGTTCAGCCTCAGCCTATTTTCCTGCATCAATTGCAGCACAGACTCCAAGCAGCGCTGAAGGGACAGAACAGCATGCTCTGTATTTGGAGAAAAGGAGATGTAGAGCTGGGTGTCATCAGCGTACTGATGGCACGACGCCCCACACCACCTGATGACTCCACCCAGCGGCCTCATGTAGATATTAAACAGCATTGGGGAGATGATCGAACCATGCGGAACCCCACAATTGAGGGTCCATGGGGCCAATAACCTCTCCCCAAGCTGTACTCTCTGAGGATGGTCCCTGAGGAAGGATTGGAGCCATGCAAGTGCATGACCGCCAGTTCCCAACTCAGAGAGCCTCCTTAGGAGGATACCGTGTTCGACGGTATCAAAGGCCACCGAGATGTCAAGGAGGACCAACAGGGATGTTTTACCCCTGTCAGTTTGGCCAGTTTGTTACGAGTAACCAAATTACCAGTAACTAGGGGAGCAGGGGACCTGAGGCTTTCATAGTGAGTATTTGGAGCTGCTGGGAGGACAGGGCCAGCCACAGGGCTTCAGCCTCCTAGTGATTGCCTCACTCCTTCTAATAGTTGGGTCAGCCATGGCTAGCAGTATGCAATAGGAGTGCAGAACTGTTCCAGAAGTGTTCATCTTGCTTTGATTTTCATATTTGTGGGATTGGGGAAATGTTTCATGTGAAAACAGTTGCTTCTAAAAGCTTCCAGAAGCAGGGCACATTGTTTCTATTATTTAAAAAAAATTCATTCATTCATTCATTCGTTCATTCATTCGATTTATACTCTGCCCCCCTAGACAGCGTCTACTTGGGGCGGCTTACAAAATCATAAAATATCATTCAATGACTATAAAACATCACAATTGAAACAAACGACATTCATAATCATCAAAACATTTAAACAATGATATACTGTAGTATGGTCAAGATGGGGAATGCAAGAACAGAAAGATAGAATTCAAGAATTGACTTCTAGGGGACATAGGAGGGGACAGTGCAGACATGGGAGAGGTTTTTTACAAGAATGTATCTGGTTGGCTGGCACTTGTTCACCCTTGATTTCAGACATCATGTTGTATTATTTGTAGCTTTCTTTAACGGCTTTAATCTCTTTAAGGGCACAATCCTGACTAGCCAATATGGTGAAGAGCTATGTTAGCCTGAGCTAACATTAAATCAGCTGAATGTGTGCTGAATCCAAACCCCTCCCAGCCTCCCAGGATTGATGCCATTTGATGGCCGTGTCCTTAGGCCGGAGAATGTTTGGTTCTTAGCCCCCTTTTTTGGCTTTTTTTGCTGGCTGATCTTAGCTAGCACAGCAGTTGTGCCATCATATCTGAAAGCAGCCAGTGCAAGAGGGTTGTGACAGCTCAAGGGCAGCTGTACAAGAGGCTTCTGCCCATTTGAAATCCACTACAGTTGGTGTATATTTTCCATTTGGATTGCACTGCCTATCTTTAATCTTTCCTTTCTTCTGAGTGAGATTACCATGTTTCCAGTGCCACTTCTCTTAACTAATTTCAAAAACTGTAAGCTGGTCTTTAAGGATCTAACTTCCTAACATCTGCACTTAAAAGGTAAATGGTAAAGGTTCCCCTTGACATTTTTAGTCCAGTCGTGTCCAACTCTAGGGGGCGGCGCTCATCCCGCTTTTCAAGCCATAGAGCCAGCGCCTGTCCGAAGACAGTTTCCATTGTTACGTGGCCAGCGAGACTAGGGAACGCCATTTTACCATCCCACCAAGATGGTACCTATTTATCTACTCACATTTACGTGCTTTTGAACTGCTAGGTTGGCGAGGAGCTGGGACAAAGCGACGGGAGCTCACTCCGTTGCATGGACTCGATCTTACGACTGCTGGTCTTCTGACTCTGCAGCACAGGCTTCTGCTTACCCGTCTGAAATTTTGCAGATTTCTTGCCCCTGAATGCCTTCACTACTGGTGCCATAAAAACTGTCCATAATAACCATGTAGAGAGGAAAAGATAAGCAGTCTTAAGACTTTCCTTCCATATAACCACTGCATTTGCCTTCTTGAAACTTTTTTGATTTATTCCCTATAGTCACTTCTGTGCTGTTTGTCACTTTCAGAATAAAGATTCAGAAAAGAACTTAAAGGAACAGGTGCTCTCCTTTTTTGGGGACTTACAAATGGAAAGTCTCTACAAACACCACTGCACCTATTCATCTGAAACTTGGCAGCCTTGACTTCTTCAGAAGAAAACAACCATGTGGTCAAATTTCTTTATTTCTGCCAAGAAATAAAAAAGTTACTGGCAATTCTCTTTAAAAAAAAAATTCACTGTGTGCTTATTTGTCTGAAATTTGACAGCCATAATATCCTTCTAAAGAGCAACTCGTCAGTAAATTATATCTCTTTGTGACAAAAAGAAGTTGCAAAAAGTTTTTTAAGAACCAAGGTATGTGTAGATTTCCCAAACAGGGAGACACAAATCTTTATCAATTCCCTGTTTGGGACCCAAGTCAAAGTGGTTTCGTTCCGAATCATTCTAAACCAAAGTGAGCCATTTCAGAAAGCATTGAATTAGATCTAAATTGAATATTGGGGGTTGATGCACATCCCTACCAACTACAGTACACAGGAAAGTGCAAACAGAAAGATGTAGGAGAAGTCAACATAATTGTCCCGCTTTGAAATACAAAGAAGTCATTCCATCGGTTCATAATTGCATCATATTTGCCATATTACATATTTTTCTACTTCTGCATGGCTATTCAAAGCCCCTTTTGGAGTTGCAGACACCTCTGATGTGAAAATTAAATTCATTCAGGGAAAAGTTTGGGGGAAGAAAATTTTATGTTTGGAGAACCATGTTTAACACTAAAATATGTCAATTATGCTCCCTTTGCATAATTATTATAGTATTTAGCAAAAATGACACTGGCTTCAGGATAATTATGAACAAAGAGTTACATGCATGAACAAACTGCTAACTAATACAATGCTTCCAAAGTCCAGAAATATGAATAAATATCACTGCAAGTATTATTTCAAAATATGGGGCTAACTGTGTCTTTCCGCTAACCCCCCCCCCATTTAACCACAGAGGATTAAGTCATCATATTAAATCATAATTCACTGAACAAGAAAACCTCTAAGAAAACATTAAATGTAACCCTAGGGTTCATTTGCATATGTGAGTTCATTACTTATGGACTGTAGCATCAGCTTGTATGTGTGCATGAGCCCTGGCAGATAGAGTGTCATGGGGTGTCCGCTCAACAACAAAGCTATTTTTTTAACAATTTAAACCTTCTGAAGGAGACAGAGGAAACATTTGCCTGAAATTCACTAAGTGTTGGCTAAATAAAGGATAGGAAAGTGACTACTATAAGTAACATGTATGAAGCACATTGGCCAGTTACACAATGGCTGAAATCCTATTGTGCAACTTATATATGAAGAAGGATTATGACATCACCAGCAGGAAATGCTTTTTGGTAATTAAAAACTTCCTGTGGGAGTGATGGAGGAAGTAAGAAGTCTTAAAGTACTGAAAATTGCGACTGCCGGATGACGTTACTGGCAGGAGATTTTCAGTAAAGACTTCCTCCTTTTGTCCATTAACTCCCATGGCTTTCACACAATGAAATGGCTTGGAAAAGCCACTTGAGATATGTAGGAAGTTTTTTATTACAAAAAATTGCTCTTTGCCAATAATATCATCAACCTTTTTCCAGTGTAAGTTATGTACAGTAGTAGGTTTTCAGCCAATAAGAAAAGAGCAACAGATTTTATACAATAGTGTTGAAAACAGTAAATATTTTGCATTTTAGAAGCCCCCATACCATTTAAACACTAAAATAATTTGACATCATGTTTAAACACTTAACTCTGAGACACAGCTAGTTTTCCTGCTTTGAGAA
This sequence comes from Pogona vitticeps, assembly GCF_051106095.1. Lineage (NCBI taxonomy): Eukaryota > Metazoa > Chordata > Lepidosauria > Squamata > Agamidae > Pogona > Pogona vitticeps. The sequence goes on from NC_135785.1 coordinate 72,899,684, forward strand.
ACAGATAATTTTCCTTAACTTGGGCTAGAGCTTCACATTTGTTTTGCTTTCTTGTTTTGCTCTATTTTTTCTATGTCTCTCTGTGTGTTTCTTCTTAGTAATATGTTCCTCTGAATGTATAAATAAGAGAATATATTGTACTGAGTCCTGTTGTTTTGAAGTGAAAAGTGCCTTGACTTGTCTGATCACTCGTGATAAATGGAAATCTGAAATTTAGTTGCTGTTACTTTAAACATTAAATGTGATTTTCAGGGACAATGATTCACTCTTAATTTGCAATCTAAAATCATTTGAATATATGATGGGTGCCCTAAGGCCATGGGATAGGTTAAAACTGCTCATGGGAGAAACATATATGCTAATTTGAGCACACACATCTATCTGGACAGATTAACCATCATCTAAGGAAACAAAATTATTTGAGTAGTAAATCGAAAAGCCCATGTGCTAAATTTCGGCAAACAATATTCACTATCAATTCTTTTCACAATTACCTTTCATGTTAGGTTTGCAAAACCTCAATTCCACCTCTTGAGATCTTTGGAAGACATAATATTTCGGTGGATGTCTCTCAAGCAGCCGAGGAACAATGACCTAGGGTAAACCTATAGAAAATGGGGAACATGTGTGGTATTTTCCAGGGGTGATTGCCCGTCAGAAAGTAGCAATTATGAAATGATCAGAATTTCAGGATTCGTTCATATATCAGAAAATACTTAAAGTCAAGTCGTTGAATAGAAGATGTTGTTTGCCCTTGTCTTCGTATTCTCACTGGTTTTTCCCCCTTCCAAAATAATTAGGCAGAAGCAAATAAGATGTAGATATGAACGAGAGTTGCTTGACTTGTGTAGTACATGCTGTCAGCCATATGGCATTCTATAGATACTGTTACAGATGAAAATTGTACCACACACTGTGCTGTACATTAATGCTGGAATGATATATGGCAATTCACATTCATAAACTGAGAATATCCTGTTAACTAATAGATTTTTTTTGAAGTTATCCCCATAGCATTTTATTCCAAATGACAGTGTTTTCTATTAATGGGTGGGCATTGTCAGCTCCTTGACCCTGGCCAAGAAGGATGTCTTTTTGTTCAAATGGCAGCCATCATTTCTGTGAAGTGATGCATGTAAAAAAACAAGTAAATGCAATTCACCTCACATGCAGCTGTCACTCATGCTGACATCTACATGTTGAGAGTATTTTCTCAAAGTTTTTTCCACATGACCCACAAGTTAAAGATCAGGGAGGTTACCTTCATCCAGCCCATCCATGTGTCAATCATCCCCACCTAAAAATGAAAGTTACAAACAAGCTGCTGCTACTATTTATATTCTCCTGCCTGTCCCATCTTTTTCACGTCAATCTTTCAGTTTCTCATTATAGCTACATCATGCTTCTCCCTCCTCCCCCTGCTTCTAGAGTAGCACAAATTGAGTCCCTTTGTCTCTCTGCCCTGGCAGATGCTGCTTTTCCGGCAGAATTGTGTAAAATTATATAGTTCATTGTTTTTTTTGGGGGGGGGGAGGGGTTCCTACCCACCACAATTTCATAATATTAAAAAGCAATTCGAAATGGTATGAAATGTTGGGTTTTAAAAACATATGACTTCTAGAAGTCATAGAGACAAATTCCTTAGATATCAAGAAGGAAAAGATCTCTACTTCTCCTGAGAGTGGAAATATCATACAAGTCACACAGCAAACTTTTAGTTTCTCTGGATTTCTGCAAAATAAATAAACAAATAAATAAATAAAAATGAAAAACAAGCCATTTGAGAGAGGTAGTTCTGTGGTTGACCTTTTGTCTATTTGTGTCTATTGTACTACAGGAAATTAAAAAAACCTTCAGACATTCATCTTGGAGAGCTAAAATCACAGGAATCCACAGATATTCACTATAAAGAGCCACAGTTTTCACATGTGTGAATGGAAGCTGCTTCTCCTTGTGCAAATAAGAGGATTTCCCCAATTTATTATGATTCTCCTTTCCTACTGCAGCTCCCTACAACCTACACTCTGCTCTTCCATTGGATCACCTAGCCCTCAGGACTAAGGGTCATTCTCTCTCTCTCTCTCTCTCTCTCTCTCTCTCTCTCTGTGTGTGTGTGTGTGTGTGTGTGTGTGTGTGTGTGTGTGTGTGTGTGTGTGTGTGTGTGTGTGAGAGAGAGAGAGAGAGAGAGAGAGAGAGAGAGAGAGAGAGAGAGAGACTAATCGGAAAAGATATCTATGGCAGTGACAGAGAGTTCAATGGAGATGATTCACTGTGTGTCAGCTATGAAAAAGGTGAAATCCATGCTAGGGATTTATGAGGAGACAAAAACTGCCAGCAAAACTGTCAATATCATAACGCCTTTATACAAGCCTATCACATGACTGCTGTTGAAATAGCTGTTACATACTGTACTAGTTGCCTCCTCTCAAAAAAAGATATTGTAAGAACCAGTAAAGTGCAACCAAACAATTGGAGAACCACAGCAATTGCCTATAAAATGGGGGAGGGAGGTGCTTATAAAACAATTTTTAGTATGAAGAACAAAATATTTTCCAGTGAAACAATCTGCACCCTAAGGGGCTATGGGCACAGAAAATAAATTCCTTTCCAAACAAGTCTGATAACTCTCTCTACCTGTCTCTTAGAGTGCAAGAATTTGGTTTTTTTAACTCCTCAGCATCCAAATGCTGCACATTTTGTCCTGCTCTATTTTCCATAAGCACTTGCAATTATGGTACCTATATTATCCCATGTTATGAAAAATGTTGGATATAGCAGAATGTTGTATTGCTTATCTTTTGGTGTGAATGGCTCTAAAAATACCTCAGAAAGAACCTTAGAATACAACTTTAAAGCATTATTTGCTGCACCTACAAACTAACGTTGTTACATTACCATCACTGGAAATTTCACTGGTTACAGGTAATTGTGTTAACTTATTACTGTACTTGTTACTTCTAGGTCCCAGATAACTCTTGAGTCTTTATCAAAAGGAATATTGCTATAGTTATTGGAGTGCAGAAGCAGACTTGTAAACCACTATATGTAAGTGTTTAAATAAGGAATGAGAAGCACTGCAGTAAAAACAAACGTTCAGCAGATCAGGGAAGAAGGAATTAATCGCACACAACCAGACCTGGTCTAAAATGGCCAACACTTGACTGGTTACTGCTTATATCGTTTTGGTAAAACATGCTACCAATTCTGACTTTGGACAGTTTGGCTGGTGGCTGATGCTCCCTTTCCTAGTTTGCCTCTTGGAGGACAAAGGAGGGCAGAATAAAGGAGCCATTAGGTATGAAGTCATCCTTGGTTATCTCCCATCACTTGGGAATGTAGTCAGCATATCAGTCCCTGAGCTTTGCCTTGTGAGTGCGAAGGTATTCCACCCCAGCTAGCCCAGAAATAGATATGGCCTAGTGCCTACAATGCCTCACATAACACTGTGATAAGGATATGTAAACCAAGACAATGACAACCATGTGACTTTCCCTGAGGAAAATGAAAACCCTATAAACAGCATGTCGTGAGAATGGCTGATGGTCAGATTCCAAAGGATCTCCTATATGGAGAATTAGTGCAGGGAAATCGCCCCAGAGGGAGACCACACCTGTGATACAAGGACATCTCCAAGTGGGATCTGAAGGCCTTAGGAATAGACCTCAACAGATGGGAAACCCTGACATCTGAGCATTCAGCCTGGAGGCAGGCGGTGCATCACCGCCTCTCCCATCTCCGTTGCCCATCTCTGACACTGCCAAATGGTCCAGAAAGAAAAGAAACATGAAGATGTTTGTATGGCTATGGGAAATTTTCCTTCCAGGCCATGGATTCAGTTGCAGTTTTAAAAAAAGAGAGAGAGAAAAGCCCTGTGTGGAATTTGCAAAAAAGCAGAATGCCACCTTCCTCCTTTCCATGCCCCACAGTAGTGTAACAAAGGATGGCTCAGCAGAAGATTCCAGGATTCAGACTTAGTAGGGAATTCTTGACAGCCACTGTCTAGGCACTCTGGGAATATGATACTGGACTGAATGGATCAGCAAAGGTCTCCTTCTGTTCTTGTGATTATATGAATTCTCAAATTTGACCACAAGACCCCACATGTTCTCAAGTTATCCTTTCCATACTGCTCAAAGAGCTTCACTTGCAGGTACTGCAGAATGAATGTTCTTGCTACATCTCCGTATTTGGGCCCTCCAGTTTCTATTATTAATGACACATAGTAGTTATAAATCGCCCCTAGCAAACAGAATACTTCTTTTTTGAAAAAAAAATCATTTATAAAAAGTTCGCACAAATGTCTATCTTATGCAAGACTGTCTTACTTTTCATTTTGCTCACCTTTATGCTTAAGGTATTCAGCTCAACAAAGCCTTTGACAATGAACTTCTCTTTCAATGAAGTTGATCTCATAGACTCTAGTGAGGATGGTGTCCACCTTAAAAACCTTTTTACAGACTTCACATGATCTTTGAATATCTTTGCTACAAATACTTGTTTCTTCCACATATGCTTTTTCATTTCTTCAAAGTTGGAAATGCACACAATTTTTAAAAAAATCATTTATCCCCTTGCTGAAAACAACACAATGTGTTGTCCTGAGCAGTAAGAGATTGTTATTAGGCATCCTTCGGTCTCGAGAGACTATGGTAACGTGCTCTGTATGGAGGACTTGTAGCAGATTGACAATGATTATTTGCTCATATGTGCAATAAGAGCATCTGAGGACTCTTTTTAAGTAATCCAGTATAAGATCACAGGCAAACACAGGTGTGCAGAAGGGACTTAGTTTCCATACCCCATTTAACACATTTTTAATCTTAAAATTAATACACTTCTTTTACATACAGGGCCTTCAAGGTAGTATTACTTTGAAAATACATTAAGATTTAGGGGTGACGCCATGGTCATTTAGCCTGCTGTTTGGTTTGCTGTGTGGACAGGCTAGTTTGCTCTTAAAGCCTGTGATCAGATGATGTCTTTGCTGAAGCAAACCAGCCTTTCTCCAGAGTGTTCCTTCTCACACCTTCTTGGCCCCTCTCAGAGACACCTACTTTTTCAGTGCAAATAGGATTGCTCTGTTTGATTTTTTATCAGGGCATGTGGTCGCTGGAAACAAACCAAAGCAAGCTGGCAAATTGAAGCAGGGAGCTTCAATTTGGCATCTGGTTTTCAGTTTCCCCATATCGTTAGTAATTTATATAGACATTTTAGCCACTTAAAGATATGGGGTAAATGGAAAATTAAAAACTTCCTCTTTCTGCTTGTGGAACAGAGAGAGAAATCAAAAATGTTTAAAAAAAAAATAGCCAATTAGGGCAATGATGATGCACTGAACCTTTTAGAGAAAATTTTAAAAACTGAAGGCTTCTTCCTGGAAACGGGAGGAGACAGGAGGAGACATGGTAGGAGATATATATTTTTCTTTTTCAGCTTTTCTGTCCCTTGCAAAGCATGTTTGTTTCTTGGGCTGTAAAGAAAAGAGAAAAATCTCCCACCTTGCCTCTGCCTGCTTCCTGGAGGAAGCTTTCAATTTTTTAAATTTTCTCTAAAAGTTACAGAAGACCAATAGGTTCATTATTCCATTGTGATGCAAAGCTTGCACCACATAGCATACAAAATCTCCACCGAACCTTAAGCAACCCTCTTTAGCCCTCACCAGTCCACTCCAGCCAAGCTATGTAGCCAACCCCTGAGTTGCAAGATGTCACCTTTAACTGATAGTTAACTTTTAACTATATAGTCTTTTAATAGTGGAATTTTTTTAATATTGTCTTGTAACTTTCTGTATAATATATTTGTATCTCCATTTATCTGTTTTTTGTAAAATAAATGACCATGTTGTTGTTTTAATCTTTTTGTAAAGCTGCCTTGGGTTCCACTGATGAGCAGGGGGGACTTTGGCTGCCCACCCTTGTATCTCTAGTGTCTGGAAAACACTGTTGAGAAAGAACCAAACTTTAGGCCCCAAACAGTATTAACTACCAGAGCAGATGCCATTGGCCTAGATGAGCCAGTTGCATGATTCTGTCTATGATAGTTTCATATGCTTGATGGATGCTCTTTAGTATGGTTAGTATAGGATATGGGACATCTTTGAACACTATATGGAATGAGACATCTTGCTGCTTTGACACCATACTGTTAGGACTTTACTGTTTCTGCTTTTATTATTTTGTAGCTTACTGATGTACTTTATGGATAACAGTGTTCACAGACTGGAGTACTTTTATGCATTTTAATTTGCAGTATATCATATTTGATTTTTGACTGCACCTTAACCAAACATTTTCAATGGAATAACAGATGGGAAAACTGAAAGTGTGTGTGCGTGTGCACGCACATGTGCATGTGTGATGTACGTGAAGAACTTGTCTCCCCTCTGATTGGCCGATTTCCCGGTTGTACAGAGCAACAGTGTATGCACGTGCTGCTGTCTGACTCCAATCCCATGCTTACACATAGGGCTGCCAAATTTCTTACTGCTGCAATGGGCATTAGAAAAAGGACCCTAAAAGCGGATGTTCTGTAGTTAGAGCATGGTTTGCTAGAAATTCTGGAATTGTTTTAGGGGAGATGTTTTGATGCTGTTGTTGTTCACCTCAGAACCAAGTATTTGCATTTTATCCCAATATTTTTTTTATATCTCTGTATATTTATATACTATATTTTATTTGTGGCTGGTCTTAGACCGTAATAAAGTTTTATTCTACTCTATTCTATAAGCCTGTTGCTGTAGTAGAAACATTTATTCTGTGACGTAGATTGTATCCTTTCCCCCTGAAAGGATGGTCAAGCCATTCAAGTTGACTCATCTCCAAAGTCTTATGGGATCTAATGGATTTCTGAGGGATTTTCCTACTGATGTAGCTGCTGCTCCTGTTGGAACTCTGGCTTTTCTGTGGGAACATGTGACAGGAAAGGCTGTTCACAATTGCTTTGTAATACCACTTCCTACAGCATGAAGTCCAGACAAAAGAAATGTTTGGTCTTTTGGAGTACAAGTCCCAGAATCCCACAACCAGCATGTCCACCATTTCCCAGGTCTGCTTTTTTGTTTAATCGAGGTTTGGACATCTAAATTACCAGGACAGTGTGTAAAACTGTAGATGTTTAAAGCTTTAAAGTGATGTTGGAAGCTTGTTAAGTGACATCACAAATAGCAACACCTTATTTAAAAAAAAAATTCTCAGACCATATACTCTGACTTTAAACAGAATGTTAATTTTTAAAAAATAAGGCAGAATGCAATATAAAAACAAAAACCAAATAAAACAATCAAGAGATAATAGTAAACTGGGTTTACTGTCAAGTTTTCTTTGTGTCCTAAATAAATTTTCCATAGTATTGTTCTGTAAAATATATTTCCAGGATTTTTGATGTTGTTTTTACAATCTATGTGCCTCTTCTGAAGATGTTATAGACTGTATAAAAGGGTATCTTGTCACATATAAGTAATCTCTATGTGAAGATTGTGTTGTTGTTTTCCTTTTCTGGGTAAATATCTCTAAAGTCACTATTTCCCACAGTCAAGTAAGAGTGCATTTCTGTGTTTCTTTTATCTAACAAGGAGAGTGAAGTAATCTGGATTTCCAGTGTATCCTCAGATAGCTCTTTGGCAATACTAATTCCAGTGGTGAAAAGGCAATTACCTCTATACCATTGGAAGGATACCTTGGCATAAAAAATAACTTATCCTGACTCTGTTTAGAACTCTTGAAATCTTGCTGTAGCAAGTTCTTGAAATAGTTTGATGGTATAGTTGTTCATATTTATACTGGCCTAGATGCCATAATTGATTCAGTAAATGAATCCAGAACATAGTCTGATGTGGTTTTATGTTATTAGTTTTTGTTTTGTTTTTTGGGTTGGGGATGTGGACCACATGTTTGGAGAGATTTACCCATTGACCTGTATCTCGAGCCCTTCCCTATTATTACTTCTCACATCATAATGTCAAACATAATCTCAAACACACAATCTTTTGTCAAACTTACTTCTTAGGATATGTTTAGTATGGAGAAGAGAAGACTTGAGAGGTGATATGACAGCCATCTTCAAGTATGTGAAGGCCTTTCTTGTGAAAGATGGAACAAGCTTGTTTTCTTTATGTTCAGAAGATAGGACCTAAAGTAATGGACTCTAATTATGAGAAAATACATTTTATCTTAACATTAGGAGGAATTCTTGACAATAAGAGTCAATAAGAGTAGTTTGATGGTGAAATAGACTGTTTTGGAGGGTGGTGAGCTCTCCTTCATTTTTAAACATAAGTAAGATGGCCACCTGTCAGGTCATGGATTTCCTGATTCAGCACAGAGTTCAACTAGATTGACCTTAGGGTCACTTCCATCTCTATATTTCTATGATTGCATGATTCTTATTTAAACTGTGTGGTTGTGACACTCACTATGCCAAGAAGATTGTAATAACTACTGCTCAGAGATACTATCTTTTAAGCAAGGCACTTGTGACCCAAATCCTGGTACCGTTATATGAAACAGATAATCTAGACCCCTTTTAGTTTGGCAAAATTCAGTGTGGAAACAGCCCTTATCACTCTGATGAATGACTCGTCCTGGGAAATAAGGTGAGAGTGACAGTTCAATGTGTGCATCAGTCCGTCCATCCATCCATCCATCCATCCATCCATCCATCCATCCATCCATCCATCCATCCATCCATCCATCCATCCATCCATCCATCCATCCATCCATCCATCTGGTATCATTGACCATGATGGTATCAGACACTGTATGTTAGGGTTAGGAAGTCAAACTCTGTGTAACAGAGTCAGGAGGAATGGTGATAAAGGAATTCTGCAGCATTTTAAAGTTTCTGTTTTATCCTCCATATTATCAATCCTTAGCAGCTTAGGACAGAGTGAGGAGGCACTCACTTCAAAATGGTGCAGGAATGGGCACCACTTTCTCTGTTTACAGGGTCACAAATTATGCTCTTAAATGTGTGTATCAGGAGTGTATTACCTTTTCAATCTTGATCATCTATATCCAGCACTGGCCAGGGGACAATCGGTATCACATGTGTGTGTTCATCTCCACATATCTTAGTGTGGCTCAGTGTCCACCCTTGGGCCTAATATGCTTCCTCACCCTTTGTCCAGAAGTAGTTGTGTGGTTTCTTCACAAGTAGTTCTGAAGAAACCACAAGAACTGTTGTTTTAATTTTAAAGCCCCAGACAGCTTGGGGGTCAAATGTCTGAAATAGCACTTTGTCCCAAACCAAGGTACCTGTACATTCCTATAATTAGAGGAGGCCATTCTTCACAGTCCATGTTTAGGAGAAATGTTTTTAATAGATTGATATGTTTCTCTGCAGTGTTGCAGACTTTGGAATGCCTTCTTGGAGGAAACATGGTTGCCAACTTTATACTCCTTTTGATGCCAGATAAATTCTTTTTTAATATTTGGGCAGGCCTTTTAAATCAGCTGGTTGTACAATTACATTCCTCATAATTAAACTGTGTAGCTGATTGCTTGATGCTCAATACAGTATTTTTGTTTTATCTTACATATATTGTCTTGAAACTCATTTTTTGATATGGTTAATACATTATTTTAAAAATAAAAACGAAAAAGCAAAACTGTGTAACTGAAGAAAACCTCTGTTAGAGCTGTGGGCTTTCTCTTATGCAAAGCAAATAATAAGTTTGGCATAAGCAGAGGTGGCAAAAAAAAACCTCCTGAAAGGGTCATTGGGTTCTTTTGCCTGGAGCCAAATTAGAATGTCAGACACACCTGCCTGACCAGATGGGGCTAAAAGTCAGGTTGATCCTTGTTTTAAGAAGGTATGAAAAAAATCTTGACACAAAATAGGACCTATTTCAACTATTTGCCTCATGAGACAAGGAAAGAGCTTTCATGTGACATATTTCCACACAAATTAATTAGCATTGGTTTCAGCCTGTGCCTTATGGCCGAGACAGAAGGTATGAGGTGTCGCGAGTAGTTTTTGAAGTTATCTGGGCAGGCCAAAACAAACAGTGCCATGTTTTGTATTTTATGGGCTAGGACGCAAAATGACACACACTTTAACAATGCATGTGGTATGGTAGAGCACAGCATGTGCTTGGTATTTAAATGTCTGCAAATTGCTTGTGCTTCTGTATATGTGCTTATACACATATGCCTTCTCTGCCTTTATTATCATGACCAGGAAATATGTATCTTATCAGCTACACAAAACCATCAGGGGTTCATAATCTACCGGGACATGGATTTCTGAATTTAGTAACCCAGAAGTAAAATATTGTAGTGAACTTTTCTAGTCAAATAGCAAGAGCAAGTTAGATAATTAAATACGAAACCAGACCCCAAATGTAAAATAAAGAGAAGACATCAAAGTGAAACAGCACTCTCTGATAAAGATCAAGAGAGAACACTAAAAAAATTTATGGCATATGCTGACAAATGGCTGATGCAAAATATAACAAAGTAACTTGATTTAGTGATATTCCTACAGATTGTCTGAACTATGGTGTTATGGAGATCAAAGGCTCAAGACAGAAACAAAATACCAAAAGAAACGGCATACTTACTTTCCGCCTTTTTTACAATTCATATTTCAAGCATAAGACATGGCAACTGAAAATTCATGTGTGTGGTTGAAGAGGTCATTCGGCTAATTTAAGAATGAAGAACGTTTTTCTTTTGGTTTGACTTTCATTGTTTTTCGTTAAGGGAACAGTGAAGTGAAAGGACGAAATGGGTGCCTAGTTTATGCCTTGTAATGGCTCTCTTTCTTACATGACTTAACAGAGCCTTCCCTACCAATACAATTTTAACCTTCCACCCTGTATTTTATCCAACAATGCTGCCATTGTCATCAATAAGGCTTTTCTTCCATAAGGCTGTTGAACATAGTCTTCATTATGTGTCGATTAATCTGCTAGCACTGTTGACTAAACTCTTCTGTCAACTATGAGACTCTGCACTTCGTCTCTACTGGCAGAACAATGTCTTATGTTTGTTTGATCTCTTTATGAAATTGGCCATTGTACCAACTGACTGTTACTGTTCCTCAAGATTTCTCTCCCCCCCCCATGTTAATTTGGTGGTGGTGGGAGAAATCTTGAGTTACAAGCACATTTCAAATTTAGTGAAAGTTCATTTTTAATAACTAATTGCACAGAAAATAGAAAGGAGAAAATGTTTCCTTTAAGTGTGATTTCAGTTTTCACCAGCATAGATGAAGGGATTATAGTCTTAACAGTATCCGGGGGTGGAGGCACATGTAAAAAGCTGGTTCTGGAAATAATTATTCAGAGAAGCAGCTTTTCCTGCACAACTATACATTGAACACACCCATCATACAGTAAATTTAATTATGTGAGCCTGGGAAAATATGTCTTTTTACAACGCTGATCTTTTAGTCCAGTCCAGTGTAATGTACTCTTTTCTACAAGGGTGTTTGCTTTTCCTCTGTATGTTTGATCCCTGTGAAATATTGTAAAATACTGTTCTTGCTTTTTACCTAGACCTAATTCGCAGCAAATGTGATGGTGAAATGTAATTGTTAGGAATACAAAGCATCACTCCAGTATTTAAGGCCATGCCACTTTATTACACAGATCACAATCCAATTCTAGCATATGTGAGAAATTGAACAAGCAGAGTACAGCATCTTGCCAGCTGTCCACTGCATACTTGGACATTGTTTTACCTGGGTGTGTGGCACTAGGTTCTTTTTGATTAGAAAGACAACAAGCACACCAGTGAGGAAAAGTTATAAAACTTTATTTATGAGACAATGAAGTAAGGAAAATGACAGTAGAAAAATTGCAGAAAATAAATGATCATAAAATGATATACAGCAGCGACAATATGATGCGATAGTATCAAATCCTGCAAAAAGGAGCAGTAATGCAGCAAAATACCACATAATAGAAATAAAGCAAAATAAATGAGATATGACTTGTACCAGTTCAGCTTGCTTGAATTCCCTAGAGAACAGCAGCAGGTAGTTCCTGCCAAATCAGTATACAGCACCAAAAGGAGAACGACCTGTAAATGAGGCACCCCAAACAAAAACTCATGCTTCCCATCCAGATGCAAGGTTTGGGGTAAGAACGCGCCTTCATATGTGATGCATTAATCATGATAAAATAGTGTACATTCACTGTAATGCAAAGTAAAAAAACTGCCTTTCTCTTGGAAACTTTGACATTTTCTCCAGAAAAGGGTAGACTTCGAAAGACATTCAGGCACTATTTGCTATTATATTGTGCCCTGTGTCTTTGGTCAACCAATATTCTGCAGGCAGTACACATTACGTAGGTCATTCCCCCCCCCATTTTTTTTACTTAAAAAATAGTTAAATAAAACACTTATTTTCCTTCTTAGAGCAGTTGCAAGGACAGAAGTGCTTCAACAGTATCATAAATCTACATTCTAGTATGCTTCACTTATGAGTAGAAATTATTCTGTGCAGCTGGATCCAAGATAAAAATTTATCTGTGCACATTAAACAGGCTGTGTTTTACCATAGGTTTTAATTGCTGCAACTTAAGAAATCTATGTACTCTGAAAGCAGAGACCATAATCTGTTTTGTGGAAAAAGGATCATAGCTTATGTTGAAAAACTCTCAGTGGAACCATTTGAGCAGGGGCACCCTAAGAACTGGGTGAATTCTCCAGGGGGTGTAATCTTCTCATAGCATGCAAATATTTTGTGAAGATGCATACGCAGGAATACCAAACATCTTTCCCCCTCCTCTTGTTTGTGACCTGACTTGTGTGAGAGGAGTCGTCCCATTTAGCAAAGCCACTATTGGATACAACTCTATATAAATTAAATTTTGTTGCTGCTGATTCTCTCCTCCAACTACTGTATCATGGGTTAGCAATGTGCTGCCTTCCCAGTGTTGCTGGACTTCATGTCCCACAAGCCCTAGCTAGCATAGATAGCTGAGGAATTCTGGTGACAAACAGTATGAGACATCATGGGAATTATAGTTCAGCATCTGCCCATATTTTGTACACTGGTGGTTCAAAAGGGTGGGATAACATTGGAAATGGGGATCAGATCTGGGATAAACATAAGCATATACCATATTATTTATGGGTTGGTGTTGGCTAATGTTTGGAAGCTTCAGTATTTTACAATTTTTGAATTCCTATATTCCACATGAAAAATATACATTAATGTCACCAAAATTTGAGTGGATTTATTTCTACAACCAGTATATATCTACCCTATTAGACACTGTGGGGTGCCTTTATTAAGCTGTCATTTTAGATGTGATGGAATAAAAATAATATGGACAGTAGAGGAAGGGAAGATTATTGTGTCTCCCATAAAAGATTTCATTTTCACACTACACTTCCTGCCTTTCTGTTGTAAGCTATGGGAAATCAGAGTCTCCATGGGCAAAATCCCATTGTGAAATATTGTCGTAGTTTCTATGATGACAATCAGGTGTCTCTTAACAGTGGAGGAGCTGCAGCTTCTAACAGTAAACTTTCTATAGTGTCTAGTTCAACACACTGTCAGTACAAGACTGCTTAGTACAAAGTAAAGTAACAAGCTATCTCTAAGCAAGATAATGTCATCCAAGTAGCTCAGAAGATCTGAAGCACAGCTCAGAAAACTGGTGGCATGTGTCTTTGTATGTCCTTTCCCACCAACACCCATGTTCCAAGTTGTGCACAGAAAAAGGTCCATTATTTCCTGGTTCCTGCAAATTGGTGCTTCCAATTGCAACTTCTCCTATAAAGTTACATATAATTTTCTGCAACTCTGTGGATGGCTTTTTAATGCTTTTGTCAATGGATAAAATACTATGTGTAGCTTTCTCATCTGTTCCCTTTGTAATTTCAGAATCTTTTCATGGGCATAAGTGCTACTTTGCTTTAAGAAAGAGGAAAGAAGGTGCACCAAAATTCTGACATTCCTAAAAGTCATCTGTAAACTGCTAAATCAAATGCATTCATGAAAATCACAAGAATGTATTTCTCTTTCTTCTCTTTAAAGAACAGGGGTATGCAACGTGGGGCCAGTAGGGCTGCTTACAGTCCCAAGGACCCCTTCCTCAACCAATCTTTTAAAAGATTCCTCAACCAATCTTTTAAAAGCATTTTTTTTTTTGCTCTGAAAGTTTTCTAGTGCCAACTGGAGGGTGGGAGGGGTCAGTTTTCCATGTTTTGAGGTACCTGTGGAATCGCTGGGCTCCCCTCTCCCTCTAATTTTTTTTTCCTGCTAGAGGGCATAAAGGAGCTTTGCAAGTTTACAAACTCATTTAAAAAATTGAATCAAATTTTCAATTCAGAAAAGCCAACAGCAGCAACCTGTATTGTACTTAATGGCTGCAGGAAAACAAACCTCAAACTAATAATTAAAAATGAATATGCAAAAAAGGGTGTGGCCCTTGGGCTCCCAGAAAATTGGATAATGGCTCTCAGCCCTGCTATGATTGCCCACCCCCCCTTACCCAGGTTTTCATGTACTTATGTTCAAGCAGTAGGCAAACATTGGAACATTCTTACTTAACAGTAATAAGTAAGAGTCCAATTAAGAAGGCAAGGGATTATTAGGTGTTGATTGTTGCAGGTGAAGGAATACATTTACACTACAGGGTCTGAAGGAAATTCTTGCACATGCGTTTGTAATAATATCAGATGTCAGTACTCCAAAGATAATATTTTTATCTAGCAGGTATGGATATGCTGGTAAACATGAGCCAGTTTTTTTTTTCGCCAGGAGGCAGTTGTTGCTTGTGTTGCTGTTTATTTGCTTTAATTTTATTAATGAATAAGCCTATAAATTATCTGCAAGTTTTAGATGGAGGTTATTTGTACACACCATGTGTGTTTTCACAATTGCCTATTTGGAACAGTTTGGGGGTAAGTACTAACGCTAGATGGTATGAAGCAGGGAAACGCCAGATCTGGAAAACATTAAATATTTGTTTTCTTGCCACTGCTTCTTAGCTCCAAAATTCATTCCCTGGAAGAGGTTTTCTTTACTGATGAAAGTGGGAGTCATATATTACACATTAGCACATATATTTCATTACCCTGCTCTGGAAATTAACATGCTTCAGTTTGACATGCTTCACTGTGTGATTCAACAATGGAAATGATGTAAACCCACTTCAGTGTTATAAACTGATACTGCCATTCCTAAATTTAAAAACCAGAAGGGTCTCTTCAAACTGTGAGACAGGCAGAGGCCTGTATTCCAGAGTCTACCGCTTACTCTGCATTTACAGTGTAATATAAAACTTTCACGGATTGCTTTCAGTCATCTAGCCTTTTCTGCTGGGTTGAGGTTTACAAAAATATTTCATGAACCACACTGGAAAATCACTATTTTTTTTGGTTACCTTGTGTTAAGAACAAACAAAGGTGCCATTTCTTTGTTACTCTTTTTACACTTTCTATTACATTTTGGAGGTTCTTTGTTAAACCCTGTTCAAGCTTTCTTTAACCCAATGATGCTGAAAGAAAACAGTCTAGTGCTGCCCTCACCATCATCACATTCCTCACAGTTACCTCTCTGGCCCTGAAGAGAATACTAGTCCTGCTCCAGTGTAGACTCTTCACGGCAACAAGAACCCAGATGGATAAAGTCTACTTGGGAGCAGGGAACTCTCCTTTTCAGGTCTAGTGCAGAAATCATGAAGAACATGACAATGGGATGGGCAGGGCTAGGTGTTAAGTGTATTCACAGCACTGGACTGAAGAACACCTGAATAAGGCTTTAATATCCTGAGAATGCAACCAATAATTCTCCTTCATTAATTTCATATTCTTATGTTAGAAGCCTGTTGTCTATAGGCAGAAGCAATTGATTAAAGTATTCGTTTTTATTTTAACTTTCCTATCTGGCCATCAATATATTTTAGACTTGCTTGCGATTAGCTGAAAGACTCGACATTCTCTTGTGAATGGCATATCTATTCCTTGAGATAGGCCAACGTGGCATTGGATGTGTGGCATCTCCTTGAATGCCACTTCCTCATTTTGAGTAAGGAAGGAGTACATTGTCCAGCAATAGTTTCTGACAAGTGTGGAGAAAATCTGAGCCTTCATAGCGTGTTGGACTCTGATTTCATAAATTCAAACCAGGCTGGCCAATACTAAGATATGATGGCAGGTTTAATTTAGTCACCTGTGAAAGGTCACAGGATTGCCACTTCTGGTTTATGAGAAATAACACAGGAGGCTCTATTTGCAGACTGCCAGCTGTCAAATAAACCCGCATTCTGGAATAACTATATGCCTTAAAAAACAACCAAAAAACCCCACAAAAACCTCTAGCTCTCAGAATTCCAGGCATAAACATGAGCACGTCCGTGTGTTCTTATTATATTTTTCTTCATAATACAGCAAAGATGTCCCTGAAGATTGTCTAGAAGAAATTTTACTAACCAAAGTTAACCAAAACAAATGGGGTCTCTAAATAGTGACTTGAATCCTCAGTACTGGCAGGTACACATGAAAAGCAAAATCTAGTCCTGAGATCAGAATCTAATCCTTAACACTTGGTGATCACTTAGAAATAAACAGTAATCTGAATAATTGAAAACAACAGACAGTAGGACTGCCATATCCGTGGGATCAGTATCCACAGTTTTATCTATCCACTGGCTGAAAAAATAAAAAAATAAAAAAAAACCAGAAATACATGCAGAAATGGCCACTAGATAGAACCAGAGATTATGCTATATACAGCTATCTTAATGGAAATGCACTTGTGGCCTGAAATCTCCAAGGGAAGCAGGTTCCAGTGAAATGGATCAGCTGCCTTTGCAGGAGGGGGGCAGGAGGGAGGCAGCAGTTGATGGTTTTAGGGAAGCCTCCCTTGCAAACAGGAAGGTCAAAAATCTAGTCCTTTGGCAAGACTGTGCCAAGGTCTTCCCTCTCTCAACCATGCACAGACACCAAAGAAACTGGAAGTAGGTGCTTCATTTATCCACTATTTCCAGCATCTGTGGGGACATTTGGGACCAATTCCCCACGGATACCGCAGTCCTACAGGAGAAATAATGTTATTTTTAAAAGTATAAATTACATGAGAAAACCTTTCTTCCATTAAGAGTCATTGGAGAAATATCAGTAGAAAGTAATTGCTACTAGAAATTTAAACCCTAAAGAATTCACTGTTTATACGATTAACTGGGGCAAAATTATGTATTTTCACACAACTGAAATCTGTTCTGTGAGACAATTTAGGACCAATTTGGGGGCTGTATGTTCCTGCAGACAGGCAGTTTGCTTGTTAGTGAGTATGTTTAGGTGCCCAACTAAACCCTCCTAAATGTGTTTGTTCTCGGCACCACTATTATATATTCTTACTTGTGAATAAATGCAAGACCATTCCTTGTGGCTAAAATGCCTATATGATTATTGCAATGTATTTATATTAAAATATAGACAATTTTACTCGTTTTAGTCATTACAATTTTCCACCAGAATTACTATTTTCCTGTAGTTTTCTCTCTCTCTCTCTCTCACTCTCTCTCTCTCTCTCTCTCTCTCTCTCACACACACACACACACACACACACACACACACACACACACACACACACACACCCCATGGGGTGGTTGCAGCTAGACTATCAGGAACATGGGGACTTACCACAGCCCAGTTACCCTCTATGGTAGGAGCAAGAGCCATTGGTCAGTGACAGAGCAAATGCTTTGCATGGAGAATGCTCCTGTTTTATCTCACAGAATCTTCAGGCAGAGCTGGGAAATGTTCCCATGAAAACTTTGAAAAGCCACTGCCAGCCGGTGTGGACAATTCTGAGGCAACTGAATCAGTGCTATGACTTGGGCTGCAGCTACATCGGCAAGTTGATTCAGAGCGATTTGGCTTTGCTACAGCTTGATTCACGGCCTGTTTCATGCTTCTGTTCAAATCAGATGATCATACAGAGATGGCAGATTGTTTGGGTGTCAGGGTCCACGCTGGACCCTCAATCTTATGCAGTTTGATCCACGTCGCAGCCACAGCACTCCTTCATTTGACTCTGCTCTCTGCAGGGCCCAAGCCCGAGGATGTTCCAGGCTGTTTCTCCTGGGCCCACAAAAACAAAAACAAAAACAATAACAAAAAAACAGAGCATAAACATGAAAATGGATATTCAGGAATTGCCTTTCTGCCTGGAGTTTCTGCTCCTGAAAAGCAGCCTCTGGAATCCTGTATTTTCTTCTCAGAAGGACTTACCGTTGTTCAGTTTTAAAGAAAAAGTTATGATATAGTATGTCATATGAACATAGATGGAAATCACTTAAATAAATAAATGCATGTTTTAAGAGGATAAGCACAGCCAAGATACTTTCCCACCCAGAAACAATTAAAGTTTACAGCAGCTCCATCTACTGGGAAGCCATTGAAATTCAATTATTTTATCATACTGACTTCCCTTTACAACCCTTGAGTCTTTCCGGCTGGTTTTGAGCAGTGGTGTCATGGTTGCTCTTCTCTGTGTGGGTGCTTTTTAAAATCTCACCTCCCTGTGAGGGATGTGGCTGTATGAGTATGCCAAGAGAACAGTGTCAGCAAGCACTCTTGTCTCCACAGAAACACACTAGACAAATGTCTTCTCAGCAGAAATAATTACGGGATAAGAGATCACAATAAAATTCAAACATACTGGGGATTCTGTGGGAAAATTCTCAAGCTTGCCCCAAACTATAAGTTCTATGATGAGTCATGTCCAACTTGAAAATTTTCCCAAACACCAAGCCAGTATTAGGGCTGTTATTATATAATGAATCCATTCCCAGTCACAAAGGAGTCATAGACCATATTTTAAACACACTTATCTGGCAACCCTCAGCCACAATAAAAGATCAAATAGCTTCTGGGTGGGTAAATTCTGGCATTATGTTCTCAGACTACGATATCCTTACTATTCAACTCATGAGGTAATTATCATTTTTTTAAAAAACCCACAAAATCCAGAGAACTGCTTCTGTTCATTTAGATGTTGTTCCAAATTTCTGCTAAAATAATAAAACCCTCTATTATTAGCATGTTTTGAAACTGATTATTTGACTAAGTCTTCTACTCCAAGATCTTATTGAGAGACCGATGTATATAGAGCAGACATTATATTGCTTTCTTTGCAGAGTGGCTGAAGGCTTTTAAAGTACTCTGGTCTGATCTATCAATATTTCTTACAAGCCTTATCTTGGACTTTAATTACTAGATTCACAGTGTGGCTAGGGTGGGAACCATTATATTTTAAATTGTTTAAGTCCTAATTACTCTGTTATATCTTTGGCTTAATATTACTTGCCCTCATATTAATTTTGTTTTTGTATTACCTGCACTTTTGATTTTCCACTGTTTCAGTGAGGCCTTTTTATCAAAGAAATTGCAACTATAGGCCAAAACATCTCAATTTCAGGCATGTGAGCCCTCCTCCATGGAAGAGTAGTTACATACAATTACAATGCGGCCACTGTACTCAGTATTAACAAATAAGCTAGAATGAAGTCCAGAACCCTTCTATCTCCTGCTGGCCAGCTTTTTACACTGATTTATTGTTTGTCTAAAATATATACCATATGTAAAATAGTGGGTTCAGACATGGAGATGACTTCAGCATAGCTCTTTATTTGCAGGAGACACCACATGCTGCCACACTCACAGCAAGCTGCAATATATATACTCATACCTTCCCCAGACACACACCCCTCCAAATTTCAATCAATCAATAACCACACCAGTTAAAAACTCCCTTGGTCCATTGCTAGCCTGTAGGAGTAACCTAACTGACCAGCTCAGCAAGCACAGCCAGTCTGAGTAAAGCTGCATGCAGCCTATTCAACAAAGGATGTTCACCTGAAGCTCCCAATAAATTACACAGTATTTATTGTTTTTCTGCCCACTAGGCCTCCAAACAAGGAAGAAGAACTTTCTAGTAGGCCTGTTCTGACAGCCGGCAACTTGCCCTCATCAGTGAATGCCATCTCCACAAGCAGCTCAAACCCTCATTCATCAGTGTGGGACATCAGCCATTGATGTGTTTGCCTGCTCAAATAATGCGGCAGAGAAGTGTGATGCAAGTCCTCAGGGTCTTCCATCCTGTGCAGGACAACAGGATCATTTCTGCACTTGTTCCCATCAGTCTCATGAGTCACTAGGACAATGAACTGTAGAAAGTGGGCTGAAGCGTGGAGAGTAATATAACTCTGGTGCTTCCTCTCTTTGGATGGTATTATTACCACCTGCCAAGTTTGCTAAGCCTTTTGTTTTGGGACTATAGCAAGGTGCTGCATCCTTGGTCCTCATCCAGTTGATGGCATAGCACATTGATCCCTCCATCTTTTCAGGAAGAGACATAGTTGATCTTTGCATCCTCTCATGAATAACTGTTGTCCAGTTCCCTGAAATACTGAGTTATGATGTAAGGAGTTGTCCAAATGGACTGGAAATTCTTATTTTCTTTGTTTATTTATTTTTATTTATTTATTTAACTTATATGCCGCCCTCTTTACCCAAAGGTCTCTGGGTGGCTTACAACACTTAAAATTCAATTAAAATACAATAAAAGATAAAATGATTAAAATATAATTAAAATAGATACTCTAAAAATTGCCACCAGGACCCACAGTTGATGTTATTTCAATTAAAAGCCTGCTGGAACAGGAAGGTTTTGACCTGGCGCCGAAATGTTATCAATGTTGGTGCCAGACGAATCTCAGTCGGGAGGGCATTCCATAGTCTGGGGGCAGCTGCCGAAAAGGCCCTTTGTCTACAAGCCCTCCCTCTTATCTCCTTGAGGAACGGCTCTTTCAAAAGGGCACCCTGGCTAGATCTTAACTGCCGGGTAGGCTCATATGGAAGGAGGCGGTCCTTCAGGTATCCAGGGCCCAAGCTGTTTGTTCTCATTACTCCAGGATTAACTATTTCCTATGTTAATATTTGGGAGGGATGTGGTGGCGCTGTGGGCTAAACCGCAGAAGCCTGTGCTGCAGGGTCAGAAGACCAAGCAGTCATAAGATCGAATCCACGTGACGGAGTGAGCTCCCGTCACTTGTCCCAGCTCCCGCCAACCTATCGGTTTGAAAGCATGCAAATACAAGTAGATAAATAGGGACCACCTCGGTGGGAAGGTAACAGCGTTCCGTGTCTAAGTCCCACTGGCCATGTGACCACGGAAGATTGTCTTCGGACAAAACACTGGCTCTATGGCTTGGAAACGGGAATGAGCACCGCCCCCTAGAGTCGAATATGACTGGACAAAAATTGTCAAGGGGAACCTTTACCTTATGTTAATATTTACTGAGGGCTGTTTGTTTTCTATGATACATTGAACAATTTTTAGTTATTACTCACTTGCTGTTGAGAGAGGTTTTCAGAAGGCACTACTTAGCCATCCTCATCCTGTTTCGTGACTGCCTACCACACTGGAGTTTGTATGTAGCATGGGTTCAAATCAAAACTAAAGCGTATCTTGATGTGTTGAGGCATGCTTTTTCTCTTCTCTCCTCTTCTCTCTTCTCTTTTCAATAGATGATGATAACATATGTGAGTATTTGTTACATATGTTAAATGTTTCATTAGGCTACACCTTTTATATGCACAGGACTGCAAGTTTCCTGGTATGTAAATACTCAAGGAAAGCACTTCTTGTCTTCACCCAACTATTTGGTGGGTGGTTACATCAGTTAAAAAGTATTGGCTTTTCAGAATCTTAGACTTTACAAGAAAATGCTAATATCTGGGATATTCAGGTTTTGTGTTTTCATGAGAGGTAATCATTAAACAATTGCTTTTTGATGGGAATAAGTAGCTCCAAACAAATGCCAGAAGAGGAAGGAGGCAAAACAATTGTGAGTGGAAATTAGGCTGTAGTGTTTTTTTTTACTGTTATACAAACAAAATCAACATGGAAATGTAAATTTTGGAAGCTTTGTGTGGTAGCAGCAGTTAGCAGAAGTCTTATTTTCAGAGCATGGCGCATTTCAGAGTATGGCATGTGCATGTATACCTGTGGGATTCTAGGAGCTACAGTCCAAAAACATAGCTTCTTCAAGCCCTCTTTGACTAAGAAAATCACCTTACAAGGTCTAACACCAATCCATTCTGGATTTAATATATGCTCGGCCAGAGAGCATCTGCATGTACTATCCACTGCAAAAGTACTTTGTCCCACAGGGCCATGCCATTCAGAACAACTTTCTCTCTGGTGCCATTCAGGTAGAACACCATTCTGTTGCAGATCTGGTTAGACCCCTACACATTTGCTTCTCGGGCACCACCTAAAAATATAACCATTGTTATAAACTTGTAGAAAATAAGAGATATTTCAGTTTGTCTTTGACCTATTCTTATATTGCTATTCTGTGTTTTTTTTTTAAAAAAACCAGAGTTTTAAACTTGTGCTTTTAATTGCAGATTGTTACCCACCATGTATTTGCATGAGGAAGAAGAGGATTAAGAATGAATGAACAAACAAATGGACAAACAAACAAATGAATCAAAGAAAGGTAGCAGAGTGGGTTTGGCTATTGAAATATTTAACTTGCTCCTCCACTTAATTTCTTCCAATGATTTTTTTTTAAAAAATTAATAAGCCCAAATATAAAACCTTCAGTAACATTTGCTCCTTCTAAAGGAAACTAAATCTGGATGAGTGCTGTACGTACCTGGAATTTATCTCTACCCAAATAAGTCGGAGGAGGGAGGAAGCAAGACAGTGGCTGAAATCCAGTAGTAACACAATTAGAATAGGCCCATTCAATCATATGGTGAGTCAACATTTTTGTAAGTTCCATTTATTCAATGGGCCTACACTAGTTACTTACTACTTGATGTCAGCTGATAAGAATCAGATTAGTGACTGTGAAGGGTAGCTCATCTTAAATATTAGGGCATCTTAAATATTAAAAGATTAAATGTTAATCTTTTGAGAATGGAAGTGACTTGATTTAGCTCCTTTGTTTTAAAAACTGGATTGCCATTTCTGGTTTAAATGAACAACTGAAACTATCTCCGGAGAGTATAATTTTATTAGATTTGGAGAGAGATTTCTAACATGGTTTGCCATTGTGCTTAAGAGATAATTAGGCTATCTACTAGAATAAGCCTTCAACAGACTCGAGAAAATATATCTGCTTTATAACCCTTAAGTCTTAAAACCTAAGTCCTAATTATATAGCACAAGCAATCACTTCTGCATTGTGAAGTTTTCATTTTGCTGCATATTGATATTATAAAATTGTCACTACTTGTCAATTCAAAGTAGTAATTTTTGTCCAGTTTTCCCATTAACAACGGCTTCATAGCATAGCCAACTGCACATAGCATGTCCAACTCAGGAGAGGTTGCCCATTAACAGCAGGGAGACTTTTCAAATAGATTAATTGCTATTTGTTTTTAAGACATCAAGGAGAAACAGTTCACACAGATATTGCAAGTACATGGCCTTGAAAAATATACTTCAAAAGAAGACACTTTTGCACAAAACCCCCTTATTTTACACCAGTATACAGAACATGGAATGGTAGATGAGCTTGACAATATGGTTCAGAGGACACATATATTCTAAAGTTAATGGCACAATACCCAGTTGACTCCCAAGGGTAATGTGATCAGTAAAACAAAACTGCGATGCAGATGTGGTGTTTCCAGGTGGTACTTGTGCAAGCTGCCATTGCCCGTTTTCTAGAATTCCTTGTTCCCCTTACTACTCTCTAACCCATATCCCAGCCTGTGGGTGTTCTGACATCAGAGAGACTTTTCAGGAACTAGAGGAGAGAAAGGGGTAAGAAATTACAACTTGTGTATTGTATAAACACAAATAAATGGGAATGCTTTTGTTTTTCATATTTGTTTTAATTTTCCAACTGTTTTGCACAATCTGCTTTAACTGTGACAGGTACGATGCAATGAAGATGTAGTGTAAAATCTGTAAATGTCACGTTGTTTAGACAAAAAACACAACTGTTCTATATAATCAGCATAAGATAAGACAAGCCTGTTTTAATAAAGTGATGGCAGTTTTGCCCCATGTACACTAAATGGAAATTAAAATGGCAGATATTTAACCTATTGCAAATAGAAAATATAAAAATGGAAGTGAAAATAAAAAGCTGTAAGGAGAACAGAAAACATATTCTCCTTCTTTTCTTAGCAAAGCAAAAAAAGGTTCCTTGGTACTTGTGCAAAGGCATGGAAAAAAGAAATGAACAGAAAGACTGAAGCCCCTCTCATCAAGTGGTCTGACAGACAATTCACAAAACACTACACTAGCTCTAGGAAGATCCAAAATGGAGCTCTGATGAGACAGATAGAATCTATCTCTGCAACTGCACAGAGACAATGATAGAAGGATCTTATGAGATGACTCAACTGATATATCTAAGAAACTCAGCATGCAACTAGCCCACTCACATAGTAAGACAATTTCTGTGGGCCTTGCTCGTGAATACCATATGGCAAGAGTTTTTGTGGAATCAAAGTCCTATTTCCTCAGGCTTTTTCATGCCTAGAAATGTTTTTCTGGATGGAGCAAAACACACACACACACATATACCCCCTAAAAAACAAACAAAAAACCCACCCTTTCCTCCTCCTGCCTTGTTATGAAGAAGCAGGGTGCTTACAATAGTTAGGCATCCTTCGGTCTCGAAAGACTATGGTAACGTGCTCTGTATGGAGGACTTGGAACAGCGTCTAGTGTGGCTGAGGAGGCCAATTCGAGAGTGACAATCCCTTCCACACTGAAGACAAATCCAATCCGTCCCCTGTCTAGCTCCCTGGTTTTGCTGCTTTTGTGACTTCCTCTTGGCCTCGGCCTGCTGGACAAGGGTCTCTTCAAATTGGGAGAGGCTGTGATGCAACGCCTGCCTCCAGGCTGAACGCTCAGATGTCAGGGTTTCCCATCTGCTGAGGTCTATTCTTTTGCATCTTAATTTCCCTTTTAAAGACCATTTAGTATTTTCTTCTAAAGGAAATTGGTTTTAAGGACATCTTTAAGAATTCTTTTGAAAATAGTTAAGATTTTTTTTTATAGTTAAGTATGCCACTTCTCTGATGGTGTTTCTTTTCTGGAGCATATAGTTCTTTGAGTGTTCAGTTGAAAGCTTCCCTCACTCGGCATCAAGTTAAAATTAGTGCAAAACTATGCACACTGCAAGCAAAACTAAACTAAACCTAAATCCTGATTTCATGAATGACAAAAAGGAACAAAGTGTGATCACATGGGGAAATAGATCACATTTTGGACCAGTGGGGTAGGTGGGTCTGGTGCAATCCACTTCATGGCAATCACACAATGTGCAGGGAAAAGAGTTCCTATCCATGTTCAAGCTGGACCTTTTTTGGTCTAGCTGTGGGGTATCTACATACTTTAGGGAGCTGTGCTAAAGCAATTCCCTAGCATACGTAAGGATCACTTTAAGGAGGGTTAACTCCTTTAAAGTAAACCTTTCAGGTGCAGTCAGGAACATGCCTTTGCAGCCGTCTGATCAAACCCAGAGTCATGGGAAAAGTTATTGAATCAAATGAAATAAGCCTTACATAGTGTGGATGGCAAGAAAAATACTGAGCCGAGCCTGATATTTTCATGAGAAAAAAAATGGTCCATTAGGACACACCCAGATTTATATGCTCATGTTGTATTTGTGAATCATTTGTGTCATGTCAGTAGTATTGTGTGCATGCCAACGTTGATTATTGAAATGTGAATTAGTACAGATTTGTAATGTGGGAACACAATGTAAGATGAAACAGTCTGTAAGCAATTTATTCCACTGTTATTGTTTTAAAATAGTCATTTTATAGACTTATTCAACTACAAAGATGCAAATATATACTTTTCCCCGTTCATCTGGATCATCTTTTTGATAAAAATCAATTGGCCTTTTGCCTTAGAGAGTTCTAAAGTGATTCAGATGTCACTTCAGTGGGAGGCATCCTAGTGACTTTGTGCATATTTCTCAGGCTTAGATCTCCGTCTAGTAATAGGGGAATAATAAACTACATTTGGCTCACGCTAAAGATAGTAAGCACTCCAGGGCTGAGACTTTGGCAGCAGCCAGAGGAGGAGCTGGGAATGAAGCCAGAGGGTCAGAACAGAGTAGAAACACATCAGACTCAGGAATACTTTCTTGCTCAACAAAGCTTGCCCTACTATTTGGCAGAGTGAGGCAAATGAGCTACATGAAGTAGCAGATGCCAAGGGACAGAGTTAGCAATCCCTTGGCTGTTCTTACTAAGCTTTCCCAACCATTTTCTTTTGTTGGAGGGCACAGCAGCTACTGCATCTCTCCCACAGCCTATCCAGTTCCCCTAAACTAGCCTGCTGCCCCCAAACTCCACAAGGCTATCCCACTGCTATTATTGAACTAACATTCCAACTGGGAATCCAGTTTGGTTCTGAATGTAGAATATGAGATGGGTACCAGGTAGCTAGGGTCTTAGAACTGCAGTATCCCATTCTGTGAGATTCCAGGATCAAAACCTTAGACTAGTCGGTGTAGTTGGTCCAAAATATCACAGAGGCAGGACAACAGTCTTCATTCAGATCTAGGAACAGGGCCATAATCAGCTGATTGTGGAAACAGTCATTAGGAGAATCCAGGAAAATCGGCCCCACATCAGTAAAACCCAGCTGATCAGGTAACACGACAACCCAGAGCCAGGCAGATTTTCTATTTTTTGTTTGTTTGTTTGTTCGGCCAGGTGACAAAATTGAACCTAGCAGCTGCGGCAGCAGCAGCAGTCGTTTCCTCTAGGGCTCAAATTCCATATCTACAGCACACATGACATGCAATGGGGCCCAATATACAGTATGTACCTTCCACCTTGCTACCCAGTTCCCTCCATTTACCTTTGGCTTTTTGGTATGCCAACATTGTGTACCACACATAAGAACACCTTTCTACTGAAGCAGTGCATTGTGCTGTCGGGTGGGAATTAGAAAGATGTGTTCCAGGCTGGCTTTAAAGCCACGCGAAACACACAAATAAAACTCCACCTGCCATGAGATTAGTCTCTTTACATGCCTAGAGAAGCCAAACAACTCACCAAGACATTGAACAACAGCATTAATTCAATGTTAAATTTTTCCACTGGTGGTTTAATACAAAATCTTCCCACCTCTTCAACCTGTCAAAAATACAGTTGACGTGGAAAAAATATATTAGGATAGCTTTGCTTTGCTTTCTTTCCTTCTTTCCTTCTTTCTTTTTTATTTTTTTTTCAGTCCAGAAGGGGACGTGGAAGGAGCCTCCCCAAATAATGTGAGGACTGTGAAAACATTTGGGTGTCCCCAGGGCAATGGCAGCACTCTCTTGGCTGGTTCTTCCATTTCAGAGGCATCATTGGATTGCTTCTGACAAAAAACAAAGAAGAAAATCTAATCATGGTTTGCAACCACTCAGGCAGACTCAAGCAGACATGAGGCTGGATTTAGACCTATATGATAGTCTTTACATTGTCCTGTTTCCAGTCTGGGATGATTTGAAGTTTACTGCAGCACAATATAAATTGCTCAAAACCATGCAGTGATGCTTTGGAAAGCAACAGCAATAATAATCCTATGCTAGAGAACTCAGCCAGCAAGCCACTTAGGATTCCAGTAGATATTGTTTCTGCTTCTTGGCCAACCAGATTATTATGGATAGTATTATCCATCTGTTCCTAAACCAAGTGCCAGAGCAGCTGAGGTATGACAACTTGCTACTTGAAGTCAGGATCAAAAATCTTAAATGAACACCGATGCCAGTTCTTTGTAGAAACAGACTCTGGGTTGCTAAAAAATTAATAACATATTCTTGGCTTTTAAGAAATATATCTCATTGCAGGTACGGTGCTGCATTCAGATCACATTACCCTTCCCCTCACCTCGTGTGATTGTTGCCATCTCAATGTTGTATCACGGTGCCAGGGGAAAGTCAGAGCTGATTAGCACAATTATTCTGTGCATGAATGGGCTCTTTTTTTCCAGCTGGATTGCACAAGATGAATGGGACATATGATTAATTTGCTATGGGCACCAATTACTTCTTTGGTACCATACATCAAATGTGCATTGAATTGCAACAGAAAAAGAAGAGGTTTATGTTTACAACAAACTGATTCTGACTGCCTGTGTGTCACATGCATATAAGCACATGGGATGGCAAGGAGAAGACATTTTCTATGGTTTCACCCAAATTAAGCAATAATTTTGTTCACCCTTACTTTATAATAAATTTGATTAGAAACTTTTAGGCTTGGTTCTGAAGGTAGGATTGCATTGTTAGTTAATTATGCCTTAATCCCACTGAAATAAACAAGACAAATTAGTCCTATCAAACTTAAATTCCTCTTTTTTAAAAAAGCAAGAATAAATGGGTTTCCTCATTTTTAAAAAAGGGCAACTTCTGTATTAGTATAATAGCTTTATTAGCCAAAGGAAAAGAGACCCATGCATGAGATTTTGAGTTGTTTGCCAATCTTTTTCAAGTTGTGACCCCCTTTATAATAGCAAAGTAACCTGTGGACCCCCCTCCACATTTGCATAAAAAGGACTGCACCTCATTGGTAGTGGACCAGAGTTCAGTCTCTTCTGTGCACAATCAGCCATAGCAAAGTCCAAACTGGTCACATTTTGCAAGTCTTTGCTGCCACCTCCTCCTTCTCTGGTGGGCAGCAGTGGCCACAGTTCCCACTTGCTGCTTTTCTGCTGCTTCTCCCATGGAAGAGGAACTGGCCACAAGAGAAAACT
This sequence comes from Pogona vitticeps, assembly GCF_051106095.1. Taxonomy (NCBI): domain Eukaryota; kingdom Metazoa; phylum Chordata; class Lepidosauria; order Squamata; family Agamidae; genus Pogona; species Pogona vitticeps. Next base: position 72,928,382 of record NC_135785.1, read on the forward strand.
TTAGCTATCACTGCTGGCAGCAACCTGCCATGACCACTGTCTAAAATAATCATAGTGCCCCCCCCCGGAAATACTTTGCATAAAAGGGCACTGCAAACATTAAAATGCAGCATTGTCAGGCGATGTGATGGCTTGAGGTTTTACTGGAACTAACCTAGATGAGCTGGGAGCTAGAAAGGCAGAAAAGTTTGATCTTCCAGTTTTGACATTATAAAAACCACCTCTAAATTACTGGTAACTACATTCTCCACTTGGCCAAGGCTAGGTGTGTCAGATCATTTATTAGTTTAAAAAGTAAGTGTGTGTGTGTGTGTGTGTGTGTGTGTGTGTGTGTGTGAGAGAGAGAGAGAGAGAGAGAGAGAGAGAGAGAGAGAGAGACTGACTGACTGACTGACTGACTGACTGACTAGACAGCATTTATAGTAGCATGCCTGAGATAATTGTAGATGTTGGACTAGGTTAAAAAAAAGTCAAGAGAAACAAACAAACAAAAAGTCAAGAGAAACCCAGCAGGCAGAGATTATCCCAAAGACAATAAAATCCCAGCCTCCTTTTCCAGTGAAGGAATCTGCTACAAACAACCATATTCAAAATTTTCCAAGTGATGGAAAAATACAGAGATTGGCCATAAGAAAAATTCCAAATTCTACCTGTCATATTTGTAACTTGCCTAATTGGACCAGCCTGGCCAATGAGCTCAGGAACTCAACGGTTGTCTATAGAGAAATGTTGTGAACCAGGCTTACATTTAGTAGAGATTTGTTCAACCACTGTACTCATGGCCAGATGTGTCACTCTACCTCCCTGGTAGTGCACATCATACTTCCGGTGATCAGGTGATCTAAATCAGTGGAGCCTAGAAGATGTCCCAGATTGCTCTGCATACCACCAGCAGCTTTGCTGTTGACGTAAACAAGGGCTTGGGGGCAGGAGGATTTTCAGCAAGGCTATACTGTAAGCAGTTTAAAAGACTCTCTATTTACATGGCAATCTCATCGCCCACTCTTCTGTGGCTGCTAGTTAAATAAGTAAGTAAGTAAGTAAGTAAGTAAGTAAGTAAGTAAGTAAGTAAGTAAGTAAGTAAGTAAGTAAGTAAGTCCAGCAAACCATGTGTTTGGTGCAAAATAAAGCTCAACAACTGTAATACATTGGCCATGTTGGGAATTTCAAAGGCCATTGTGTTTGCATTTTAGATCTGCTGTGATCAAGTGTTTCAATAGTTTCAATAGTTGTTTCAATACTGATTCCATTAAGCTGGGAAAACAAAAGAGAAAATTACATTGCAAATTGGTTGGTGAAGGATAACAATGAAATCGACATCAACTGTGAAAAGAGAGCAAATTCAATATAAAAAGATGGATATAGCAGAACCCACTTTTGCAGAGTTTCCATTTTGCTGGCAAGTATAACAACTAGATAATATCTAGATAAATGTGTTCAGAACCATTACATCTATTGTGTGAACTAAACTGGACAATATGACATTTTAGATTTAGATAAAAGGCAATCCTTGAGTGTATCTTTGGAGCATATGACTGGGGAGGCACAGTGAGGGAGACAATGTTTACTTTAGTTAAGTTGAATGTATTACCCTGCTTACTCTATATTCTTCACGGTCTTCAACCTTTTATATTAATTATATTCTTTCATAAGGTTGATAGATTATTCAGGATATTTCTCCTGGGTAAAAATTGCAGACCCAGGAATTCATCCCCAAACTGCAGCTTCTAGGAGACTAGATTTATCTTCCTTTAACATTTATTTTCTTACTTTGCTTAGTATATTACCTTTCTCTGCAACCCTTGAAAAATAATGCTTAGAACATAAAGAGTTTACTTTGAAAGTTATTTAAAAGAAATGCCCACAGACCATCAATCTGTGATGAATTCTTTCTACTTTTCATTATGAGATGTCATATACTGTATGATACATACATGCATCTGTGTATGCTGACATAGAGTAAGCTAATAATATGTATCAGTGCCGGGCTGTCAAAAATAAAATAGTGGTAGCTATTAAATGTTTTACAGTCTAGACCAAACTGTGTTTTTTTAAAAATGTATCTTTCCTACTTATAAGTGACTGGTCAGATTCAGCTGTGGGCAGTTTTTCAACTGGCCTTTTAGATAGACCAAAGAAAATATATTTTTTACTTTTTTAAAGTGATGCTGCACCTCAGTAATAGTCTATAGAAGTCTTTTTAAAAAAATCAGTCCCTCTTCCCTTCCACTGAGGGGGAAGAGAACGTGCTCAATTTGAGGATATCCTGAAGTGGCTCACTTCATAATATTGGGAAGAGCTTGACCAAATAGTGTCACTGGAGTTCCTATATGCCATTTGGATGCGAGGATTGCATCAAATGGCATATCGCACCTCTACCCAACCCAAGCAATTCTATTTAGATTGCATCAGCCTGCTGCAAAAGAGCCCCTGGCTTCAAATAAAAATGAATTGTTTTCCTGGGGCTGTACAATTCCAATGCTCTGGGCAGAGATTCTTGCTAATTCTCTATTCCAGGAGTATCCAAGTCCATTCTCCCCATCTACCCTTGCACTTTTAACAACTGAGGAGAACTGATCAGCAAACAAAAAACTCTTAAAACTGTTTTTATAGTCCCCTAGCCTTCTGAAATTTTGAAAGATTCTTACCTAGGAACACTTTTGTTGTGCAAATCATTTTCATACATGCTGCAAAAAGATTAGGAAGATAAGAGGAAGTGAATCTCATCTCCCAGGTCAAATTCGAACCCTCCCCTGCACTTGTATCAAAAAGTCATATCCTGAAATGTTTTATGTTTTTTAACCAGGGCCGCCTCTGATCTGTGTATTAATTCTATAACCTGATCCCCCAGAAACACAGGAATCTTACCTAGATTCTGCTTCCTTACTTGCAATAGTTCAGTTGATATCCCATCTGTTCCTGGTGATTTATTCCTTCCAATTGCTTTGAAAGCAGCTTTCAGTTCACTTTCTAAAATGGCAGGTTCTTCTTCAAAAGAGTTTTTGAAGGAATTGTCATCCTTGCATCTCTTCTGTATAGCCTTTAAGTATACTATCTTCCATTTATTTTATCCTTAAAAATTATATTACTTTGTCAATCTTTTAGCACCCTCAACCTTGGTTTAGGATTTCATTACTTGGATCTCACGGAAGAGATTTGCCACTCCTTTTGTCGTTGGTTTGGTCTTTTATTTCTCTGCAGACATTATCTTAAAAGTCCTCATTGTCATTACATGGATGTTGCTGAAAAGTTACAGTTAGAATTCTGAACCTATTTCTGTCACTTTTAACATTAGTATCTCATCTGTCTTTAATAACTTTATGTATTTTATCAGTCATCTATTGAAGTTTTTCTTTTCTTTTGACTCCACGAATAGTCCTTTTGCATTCTTTCTTTGTAATATCCCTGGTATAAATCCACAATCCTAATTTATGGTCAGTTGATTTCAATACTGCCAATTCTATCTTGGGTCATCCTACTAGAAGTCTGGACTTGTAACTAAGTGTGACATCCTATGGTTTTCAGTTTCCCTGACATACTCAAACTCTCTCATCCAAGTAGGTTTACTTGTAAAGAAATGTGTAGAAGATTGCAACTTTCGTAGTTTCAAGTAATCAAATTTTACTACATGCCTTTGCAGAAGGAAAGAAAATATTCTCCTCTTAGCGAATGAAAATACCTTGCCAAATGAGGATTTTGAAATGCAGCTGTCATTTCGGTTCTATTGCCAATCCACTGCCGACATGTTCAATTATGGTGACAATGGATTGATAGCATCTGCAGCAACCTTATGTCCCAAGGAGATGATGACTTTTCCACTAATTTTCATACTAGTGAGTCAAACACTTTTACAGCAGTCATAGGCACCTCCGTGGCAATTTAAACCACTCCTTAGTCCATAAGTAAAGTTGATAGCCTAAAAGGACAAACATCAGTCAAAGCCTCAGCCAAGTATGTTGAGGGTTCCGCTTCTATTCTGCCCCAGCCAGAGTCCCCTTGCCCCTAGCTGGTGTCTTTTTATATTCAGATGTTTAGGAAAAGAGTTTTTCAAGTCTAGTTCATTACTTTGTACCTTCCGGGAAGATACAGCTTAATGTGACGTAGGTGTATTGTTACCTGTTTGTAGTCTGCTTAAATTCTACTTAGTTATAATAAAATAAACAGTGAGAAGAATTTGATTTAAACAGACAAAAATAATTTTATTGGGGGCGGCATATGTAATGGGTATGAAGGGTAAGATAGGTTTTAAGGTATGACTGATAAAAGTCAAAACAATAAAATGTAAAAGAATTCTTTCTGTAATTCAAGTGCAACACAACTTCTTTACAGACTCTTTAATTTTCTGACACGCATGATACTTCCAAAACAGGCTTTTAGTAATAACTTCTGGCACAGGTGACTTCCCTTGACTGACTCTAAATCTCTCTCCTGTTCAGCTCTGACTCCACTCTAAAAACTGATTCACAGACTAGACTTGTCTACACTACATTGCAGTCACACCCACCAATCAGGACTCAATCATTCAGCTGCCAATCATGCTAGAACTCTCTCCCTGTGTATATACTATTCAGGCAAAGTATTCCCATACAAACCTAGTACTATTAATTATAGACACACATATAATGGAGGTTTTAAAAGGGTGGGATCACAACAGTGTAAAGTGAGCTAGGCACCAGGCACGCACCTATGCTTAATAGGGATCAGGAAACTTGGTACAGTACTGTTGGATATGTGTGGGATCTAGGGCTTCACATATGTGACAAAGACTGTCTTGTGCTATTTATTTTAGAAAGCACGTTAGTAGACAGAAGAATAAAGTTGGGATACTGTGACTAGCTATGTAAATGGAACACAGAGTTTTTGGACTCGGAGAGGAAGGAAGTCAAGTCAACTTCAGAGTACCTCTCTAGGACTCTGTTAAATGGAAACAGTTCTGTAGACACATTAATCCCTTGTGCTGGTGTGATTGCGCTTCACTTCCAACAGTGATCACTATTTATCCTATTCTATTTTGCTTACTCCCACTTACTTGTGGGACAGGAAGCAATAGTTAGAACTGGGTACGGAAACACTGATTGGTTCAAAATTGGGAAAGGAGTATGACAAGTCTGTATATTGTCCCCCTGCTTATTTAACTTATATGCAGAATACATCATGCGAAAGGCAGGACTGGAGGAATCCCAAGCCGGAATTAAGATTGCCGGAAGAAATATCAACAACCTCAGATATGCAGATGATACCACTCTGATGGCAGAAAGTGAGGAGGAATTAAGGAACCTTGTAATGAGGGTGAAAGAGGAGAGCACAAAAAATGGTCTGAAGCTCAACATCAAAAAAACGAAGATCATGGCCACTGGTCCCATCACGTCCTGGCAAATTGAAGGGGAAGATATGGAGGTAGTTACAGATTTTACTTTCTTGAGCTCCATGATCACTGCAGATGGAGATAGCAGCCACGAAATTAAAAGACACCTGCTTCTTGGGAGGAAAGCAATGACAAACCTTGACAGCTTCTTTAAAAGCAGAGACATCACCTTGCCGAGAAAAGTCCGAATAGTCAAAGCTATGGTTTTTCCTGTAGTGATGTACGGAAGTGAGAGCTGGACCGTAAGGAAGGCTGACCGCCGAAGAATTGATGCTTTTGAATTGTGGTGCTGGAGGAGACTCTTGAGAGTCCCCTGGACTGCAAGGAGAACAAACCTATCAATTCAAAAGAAATCAAGCCTGAGTGCTCACTGGAAGGACAGATCCTGAAGCTGAGGCTCCAGTACTTTGGCCATCTCATGAGAAGAGAAGACTCCCTGGAAAAGACCCTGATGTTAGGAAAGTGTGAAGGCAAGAGGAGAAGGGGACGACAGAGGATGAGATGGTTGGACAGTGTCATCGAAGCGACCAACATGAATTTGGCCCAGCTCTGGGAGGCAGTGGAAGATAGGAGGGCTTGGTGTGCTCTGGTCCATGGGGTCACAAAGAGTTGGACACGACTAAACGAATAAACAACAACAACATTTTGCTTACTCCCACTTTTGATTGAGGTTTCTCTTCATTTAGCTCAAGAACTTGATTTACCTTGATATATTTTGCCAAAGCTGGAATCACTATATTTTGATGAGCAACGTGATGCTCCAGAAGTAAATGTGCTATATATGAACTACGGATGTAGAATAATTAATCTATGATGGACAGAAGCAACACGAGACATTAACTTGATTCCAGCCACTGTGTACAGTATATCAGACACTGACAGCCGTATTTCTAGTGTTGGGTTATTTTCCACAGTAAATACCAGAAAGCTTGGATTGCTCAAACTGTCTTGATTGTTAAGTGGATAACATTAAGGTCTTGGCAAGCTAGATTCATGCTGAGCCACAAAATAGGGTTATTGGAGCTATCTGCAGTGAAATATTTTCATATAAGAAAGTAGATATTTGAGCTGATGCCTCTTCTGTAGCTAATCTAGGGACAGCACTTATCTTGTGATTAGGTTGATAGTCTATTCTCCTCCTCCCCCCCTTACTGTTCCTCTTATGAGGAAAGAAAAATTCTTTTAAAAAAAAGTGGCAGGTTTTAATACAAGGGAGGAAATGCAGATACTTCATGTGTAGTTTTGTAAATATAAACATATGTGTATTTTTTGAGAGATCATTATTCATTGTATGAATTGTGTTACACATAAAGCAAAATTATCAGTCTAAGCAAATTTGAAAAATAGTGTTTCTCTTTTAATTTTGATTTATATTAAGGCAAAGTTGTAATCTGAGCTGGGACTCAAATTGCCATTGTGTGTAAGAACAAAAGGAAACTTGACAGAACCAAGTGTTTAACAATTAATTGTGACAGATAGTGCAGCTATTATACTAAAACTTGTTTTTTCATGCTGCAATCCTGCCCAGTTATATATAGCTCTAGGATGCTGCTTTCAATTTTTTTCTTGATGACAGCCGTATATTTTCAATATTGATTTCCTCCGTTTCCAAGAACTCTTCATATTTTCAAAGTTGTGGGCAACAGTGCTGGTTGCATAATAATTCAGTGAAAAGAATATAAAGCTATATCAGTGGAATCCAATATATTCAACACAATATTTCAGCATCACATATTCAAAGGCTCAATGAGAGCATCACCCAAACTAGCAAGGAAAATCTATATGGAATTGAGCTGTATATGTACTCTTAGCTGTCTGCCTGCCTACTTACTTACTTATTTTATAGCATTTCTAGGCTTGGAAGTGAAAGGAAAGTCCAATGCTGCAAAGAAAAACACTGCATAGGAACCTGGAATGTAAGATCTATGAACCTTGGGAAGCTGGAGGTGGTCAAATAGGAGATGGCAAGAATAAACATTGACATCCTGGGTGAACTAAAATGGATGGGATTGGGCGAATTCAATTCAGACGATTATCATATTTACTATTGTGGGCAAGTATCCTGTAGAAGAAATGGAGTAGCCCTCACACTCAACAAAAGAGTGGGAGAAGCTGTACTGGGATACAGTCTCAAAAATGAGAGAATGATTTCAATACGAATCCAAAATAGATCTTTCAATATCACAATAATCCAAGTTTATGCACCAACCACCAATGTTTTTTTTTATAATTTTTTATTTTTTAACAAGAGGGGTGACAAAAAGGAAAAGGGGAAATGAGGTTAATGGGGAAAAGGAGAAACAATCACATAGTAACATCCATTCTATACCTATTGCCATATCAAAATTCCAAGTTACTCTATTTACTCTTTTCTGCCTTCTAGGTTTAAGTTGCGCTCTATGTGGGGCTCCCTTTGAAGCTGATGCAGAAACTTCAGGTGGTGCAGAATGTGGCGGCCAGACTGCTCACGGGAGTGAGAAAATTCCAACATATCTCTCCTACTTTGGCCATGCTGCATTGGCTGCCCATCCGTTTCCGCATCGACTTCAAAGAGTTAATGCTTACATATAACGCCCTAAACGGTTTAGGACCTCGATACTTGATGGAATGCCTACTTCCACTTAGATCTACTCGGATCACCCACGCGAGCCAGGTGGTGAGGTTGAGGAGCCTAACACCGAGGGAGGCCCGGCAGGAAAGGACTCGAAATCGGGCCTTCTCGACGGTGGCTCCTTGCCTCTGGAATAACCTTCCTCCAGTGATTCGCACAGCCCCTACGCTCGGCACTTTTAAGACCCAACTAAAAACATGGTTATTCATTCAGGCCTTCCCTCCTGTCAATATCTAATTCTTTTATTCTTTTTTTCTTTTTTCTTTTTCTTTCCTTCATTCAATATTCGTTTTATTATTGTATGTGTTTGGATGTACATTTTATTGTATATACCTTTTGGAAGCTGCCCAGAGTGGTCGAGCAGACCAGATGGGCGGGATATAAATCAAATCAAATCAAATCAAATCAAATCAAATCAAATCAAATCAAATCAAATCAAATATAAATAAATAAATAAATAAATAAATAAATAAATAAATAAATAAATAAATAAATAAATAAATAAATAAATAAATAAATAAGTTCTCATTTCAATACTGTATATGCTATTCATACGCCTGTTTATTCAGTCCATTTGTAGAATAAGTCCCATCTTTCTGTTGCCTTTTGTAAAGGACAGTCCTTCAGTACTTCTGATAAAATGTCCATTTCCGCTATTTCCCATATCTTCTCAGTAAGATCTTCTTGTTTCGGTACTGTCAGACTTTTCCAATTTTTGGCATAGAGAATTCTGGAAGCAGTAACTATATATATATATAACCATATATTCCTTTGACTTATCTATGTTATCAGGTATCATACTCAATAAGAACAGTTCTGGGGTTAATGGCACGTCCAACCACCAATGCTGAAGAGGCGGAAATCAACCAATTCTATGAAGACTTATAACACCTTCTAGAACTGACACCAAAGAAAGATGTTCTTGTCATTATAGGGGACTGGAATGCTAAAGTAGGGAGTCAAGAGATAAAAGGAACAACAGGTAAGTTTGGCCTTGGAGTTCAAAATGAAGCAGGGCAAAGGCTAATAGAGTTCTGTCAAGAGAACAAGCTGGTCATCACAAACACTCTTTTTCAACAACACAAGAGGCGACTGTACACATGGACATCATCAGATGGGCAATGCTGAAATCAGATTGATTATATTCTCTGGAGCCAAAGACGGAGAAGCTCTATACAGTCAACAAAAACAAGACCTGGAGCTGATTGTGGCTCTGACCAACAGCTTCTTACAGCAAAACTTAAGCTTAAACTGAAGAAAGTAGGAAAAACCACTGGGCTAGTCAGGTATAATCTAAAACAAATCCCTTATAATCTAAACCAAATCCCTCCACACAGTCAAAGGCTTTTGCATAATCAATGAAGCACAAGTAGATATTTTTCTGGAACTCTCTGGCTTTCTCCATAATCCAGCGCAAGTTAGCAATTTGGTCTCGAGTTCCTCTGCCTCTTCGGAATCCAGCTTGTACTTCTGGGAGTTCTCGGTCCACATACTGCTGAAGCCTACCTTGGAGGATTTTGAGCATAACCTTGCTAGCGTGTGAAATGAGTGCAATTGTACGGTAGTTGGAGCATTCTTTGGCACTGCCTTTCTTTGGGATTGGGATGTAGATGGATCTTTTCCAGTCCTCTGGCCACTTTTGAGTTTTCCAAACTTGCTGGCACATTGAATGTAGCACCTTAACAGCATCATCTTTCAAGATTTTAAATAGTTCAACTGGAATGCCATCACCTCCACTGGCCTTGTTGTTAGCCAGGCTTTCTAAGGCCCACTTGACTTCGCTCTCCAGGATGTCTGGCTCAAGGTCAGCAACTACATTGTCTGGGTTGTCCGGGATATCCAAATCTTTCTGATATAATTCCTCTGTGTATTCTTGCCACCTCTTCTTGTGTCTTCTGTTTCTGTTAGGTCCCTCCCATTTTTGTCCTTTATCATGTTCATCTTTGCGCAAAATGTTCCTCTAATATCTCCAATTTTCCTGAACAGATCTCTGGTCTTTCCTTTTCTGTTATCTTCCTCTATTTCTTTGCATTGTTCATTTAAGAAGGCCCTCTTGTCTCTCCTTGCTATTCTTTGGAAGTCTGCATTCAATTTTCTGTAACTTTCCCTATCTCCCTTGCATTTTGCTTCCCTTCTCCTCTCTGCTATTTCTAAGGCCTCATTGGACAGCCACTTTGCTTTCTTGCATTTCCTTTTCTTTGGGATGGTTTTCGTTGCTGCCTCCTGGACAATGTTACGAGCCTCTATCCAAAGTTCTTCAGGCACTCTGTCCACCAAATCTAGTTCCTTAAATCTGTTCTTTACTTCCACTGTGTATTCATCAGGGATTTGGTTTAGATTATACCTGAGTGGCCCAGTGGTTTTTCCTACTCTCTTCAGTCTAACCTTGAATTTTGCTATGAGAAGCTGATGATCAGAACCGCAGTCAGCTCCAGGTCTTGTTTTTGCTGACTGTATAGAGCTTCTCCATCTTTGGCTGCAGAGAATATAATCAATCTGATTTCGATATTGTCCATCTGGTGATTTCCATGTATAGAGTCGCCTCTTGTGTTGTTGGAAAAGAGTGTTTGTGATGACCAGCTTATTCTCTTGACAAAACTCTATTAGCCTTTGTCCTGCTTCGTTCTGAACTCCAAGGCCAAACTTCCCTGTTGTTCCTTTTATCTCTTCGCTCCCTACTTTAGCATTCCAGTCCCCTAGAATATCAACAACCTCAGATATGCAGATGATACCACTCTGATGGCAGAAAGTGAGGAGGAATTAAAGAACCTTGTAATGAGAGTGAAAGAGGAGAGTGCAAAAAACGGTCTGAAACTCAACATCAAAAAAACTAAGATCATGGCCACTGGTCCCATCACCTCCTGGGAAATAGAAGGGGAAGATATGGAGGCAGTGTCAAATTTTATCTTCCTGGGCTCCATGATCACTGCAGATGGAGACAGCAGCCCTGAAATTAAAAGACGCCTTCTTCTTGGGAGGAAAGCGATGACAAATCTTGACAGCATCTTGAAAAGCAGAGACATCACCTTGCCAACAAAAGTCCGAATAGTCAAAGCTATGGTTTTTCCTGTTGTGATGTATGGAAGTGAGAGCTGGACCATAAAGAAAGCAGACCGCCGAAGAATTGATGCCTTTGAATTGTGGTGCTGGAGGAGGCTCTTGAGAATCCCCTGGACTGCAAGGAGAACAAACCTATCAGTTCTAAAGGAAATCAAGCCTGAGTGCTCACTGGAAGGACAGATCCTGAAGCTGAGGCTCCAGTACTTTGGCCATCTCATGAGAAGAAAAGAGTCCTTGGAAAAAACCCTGATGTTAGGAAGGTGTGACGGCAAGAGGAGAAGGGGACGACCGAGGATGAGATGGCTGGACAGTGTCTGCGAAGCAACCAACATGAACCTGACACAGCTCCAGGAGGCAGTAGAAGACAGGAGGGCCTGGCGTGCTCTGGTCCATGGGGTCACGAAGAGTCGGACACGACTAAACGACTAAACACACACACACAAATCCCTTATGAATACACAGTGGAAGTGAAGAACAAATGTAAGGAACTAGATTTGGTGAACAGAGTGCCTGAAGAACTATGAATGGAGGCTCGTAACATTGTCCAGGAGGCAGCAATAAAAACCATCCCAAAGAAAACAAAATGCAAGAAAGCAAAGTGGCTGTCCAACGAGGCCTTACAAATAGCATAGAAGAGAAGGGAAACAAAATGCAAGGGAGATAGAGAAAGTTACAGAAAATTGAATGCAGACTTCCAAAGAATAGCAAGGAGATTTAAGAGGGCCTTCTTAAATGAACAGTGCAAAGAAATAGAGGAAAATAATAGAAAGGGAAAAACCAGAGCTTTGTTCAGGACAATCAGAGATATTAAAGGAACCTTTTGTGCAAAGATGGACATGATAAAGGACAAAAATGGTTTGGACCTAACAGAAGCAGAAGACATCAAGAAGAGGTGGCAAGAATACACAGAGGAATTATAACAGAAAGATCTGGATTTCCCGGACAACTCAGATAATGTGGTTGCTGACCTTGAGCCAGACATCCTGGGGAGTGAAGTCAAGATGGGTGGGATATAAATCAAATAAATAAATAAATAAATAGATAGATAGATAGATAGATAGATAGATAGATAGATAGATAGATAGATAGATAGATAGATAGATAGATAGATAGATAGATAGATAGATAGATAGATAGATAGATAGATAGCTAGATAGATAGATAGATAAATAGATAAATAGATAAATAGATAAATAAATAAATAAATAAATAAATAAATAAATAAATAAATAAATAAATAAATAAATAAATAAAGTGGGCCTTAGAAAGCATGGCTAACAGCAAGGCTAGTGGAGGTGATGGCATTCCAGTTGAACTATTTTCTTAAAAGATGACGTTGTTAAGGTGCTACATTCAATATGCCAGCAAGTATGGAAAACTCAGCAGTGGCCAGAGGATTGGAAAAGATCAGGCTACATCCCAATCCCAAAGAAGGGCAGTGCCAAAGAATGCTCCAACTACCGTACAATTGCACTCATTTTACATGCTAGCAAAGTTGTGCCCCAAATCCTAGAAGGTAGACTTCAGCAATATGTGGACCAAAAACTCCCAGAAGTACAAGCTGGATTTCGAAGGGGCAAAGGAACTAGAGACCAAAGTCCTAACATGCGCTGGATTATGGAGAAAGCCAGAGAGTTCCAGAAAAACATCTACTTCTGCTTCATTTACTATGCAAAAGCCTTTGACTGTGTGGACCACAGCAAACTATGGCAAGTTCTTAAAGAAATGGGAGTGCCTGACCACCTTATCTTTCTCCTGAGAAACCTATATGTGGGACAGGAAGCAACAGTTAGAACTGGATATAGAACAACTGATTGCTTCAAAATTGGGAAAGGAGTACAACAAGGCTGTATATTGTCCCCCTGCTTATTTAATATATATACAGAATACATCATGCGAAAGGCCGGACTGGGGGAATCCCAAGCCAGAATTAAGATTGCCGGAAGAAATATCAACAACCTCAGATATGCAGATGATACCACTCTGATGGCAGAAAGTGAAGAGGAAATAAAGGACCTCTTAATGAGGGTGAAAGACGAGAGTGCAAAAAAATCAGTCTGAAGCTCAACATCAAAAAAACGAAGATCATGGCCACTGGTCCCATCACCTCCTGACAAATAGAAGGGGAAAAGATGGAGGCAGTGACAGATTTGACTTTCTTGGGCTCCAGGAGCACTGCAGATGGTGACAGCAGCCATGAAATTAAAAGACACCTGCTTCTTGGGAGGAAAGTGATGACATACCGGGACAGCATCTTAAGAAGCAGAGACATCACCTTGCCGACAAAGGTCCGCATAGTTAAACCTATGGTTTTTCCAGTAGCGATGTATGGAAGTGAGAGCTGGACCATAAAGAAGGCTGACCGCCGAAGAATTGATGCTTTTAAATTGTGGTGCTGGAGGAGAATCTTGAGAAGAACAAACCTATCCATTTTGAAGGAAATCAACCCTGAGTGCTCACTGAAAGGACAAATCTTGAAGCTGAGACTCCAATACTTTGGCCATCTCATGAGAAGAGAAGACTCCCTGGAAAAGACCCTGAGTGTGAAGGCAAGAGGAGAAGGGGATGTCAGAGGACAAGATGGTTGGACAGTGTCATCGAAGCTACTAACATGAATTTGACCAAACTCCGGGAGGCAGTGGAAGACAGGAGGGCATGGCATGCTCTGGTCCATGGGATCACGAAGAGTACATCACAATTTAACGACTAAAGAACACAGGGTTAGGTATTACAGAAAGTTCCCAGGGCAATTGAGTACCAGCTGCTGCATTGAGATGTACCCCATTCAGAAGCCGTGATGAACAACTAATTGTAGTGAATTCTTTTTTCCACAACTAATGCCATAGCTGACTTACTATATGGGCATGATTTAACAAGGGATAACTTCACTCTTTTCATAGTGTAGCATTAACATGTTAGTTAATTTCATAATTTTCAGCTGTGCCTTTTTAAATGGTGGAGGAATATCACAATTTACCACCATGGTTGAAGTATTGGAAGGCCACATGTTAGTAGCTTAGTGTATTCAGATTTTAAAATAACAACATTGAAAGAAAATTAACTCTTTTTTGGAAGTTTAACAACCAGCAATGTATTGTGATTTGTTTTTTAAAATGGAGTATATAATAGTAATTCCCGGAGGGGGAGAGCCTTGAAATGCTACCTTAACTAATTGGTTTTAGGAATAATCGCCTTAGCTCTGTCCACGAGCATTGTTGATTGGGGCCCAGCATTTTTCCACCTTTGTGGTTTAGAGCTCCAGTGCCAAATCAAGAAAGATTATAATTCAAGAGAAAAATGAATTACTCTCTTTTAGTAATACTTTTTGTGATGAGGACAGCAACTTAACTCTTCTGTTTCTTCTAGCTGTCACTATATGCCACTAAATCACTTCCAAATTATAGCAACCCTATGAATTAGTAATTTCCAAAAGGTCCTATAATTAACAGGCCTGCTCAGGCCTTGCAAACTTAAGGCAATGGCTTTTGGGGGGTTGATCAATCTCATTTAGTCTTACTCAACTTCCTGTTGTTTTCAACTTTTCTCACTATTATTGTCTTTCTCAGTAAGTCTTGTTTTCTCATGATGTACACAAATTCTAGGCATTGTTGCTCAGTTTAGTCACTGTCTAGAGAGATTCCAGTTTTGCTTTGATCTAGCAACCACTTATTTGTCTTTCTGGTTGTTCACAATATATATAACTTTATATATAAAGTTTTCCTCTTTTAAATATAAAGTTTTCCTCTAACACCACCATTTCAGATGAATCAATTTGTTTTTATGTCAGGTTATTTTACTGGCCAGCTTTCATGTCCATGTGTAGTAACTGGGAACACTGTGGTATAGACTATCTTGGCCTTAGTGTCCAGAGACACAACCTTTCCTAGGAGCATTTCTAATTCATAGCTGTATTATTGCTCTTCCAAGTCCCAGGGTATGGTTCCACTTGCAATAAGAAGCACGGTTGAATCGGATTTAGCACAATTAAAGTTGACTTAAAATAAAGTGACTACACAATATACAGGGAAGCATGGGTTTGTTTGCGCAGGAATCAGGGTTTTTTAAAAAATCAGATTCATGGCATTTTACTGTGCCAGCCAAGGGTTGCTTTCTATTTTAGCACAGATGTAAAATTGATCTATTTCTAATCATTTTGGCATATGTGAATGCCTTTGTTGGTGTAAACTGCCTTGTGATGGCTGCCTTCCACAGCCACTCCCACTCCTGCTGTAGACTATTATAATTCTCCCCCCTTCTTTCCAAATAGGATAGCAATAATCTGATATGACAGGAGGGGCAGGAAGAGATACTGCTAGGCTGAGAAGAGGGGAAATGTATGAAAATTTATGAGCCAGCAAAGAGAGAAAGGTTTGGTGGAAAAAATTGTTCCCTCCTTCGCAAAGCAGAACCAAGATTGGGAGCTTCTAGGCTTGTGAAGAAGGAGGAGTGAACGATTTCCTCTACCACAAGTGTGAACAGCTCCACTGTGCCTTCTGCACACTCCTTCAGCACGTTTCATGTGCTCCCAGAGGCATCAGGTGGGGCCACTATGAGATACAGAAAGCTGGACCAGATGGGCCCTTGGGCTGATACAGCAGGGCTCTTCTTGTGTTCTTATGTCCTTTCTGGGCTGGTCCAAGTTTGCTGGGAAAGAAGCAAGGAGGCATCAGCCCCCAAAGAAATTAACCAGCCAGCTGCCCCCCCAACTCCAATGCCACCATGCCCATTGCACCATGCACATAAAGCATTTCTCACAGCTGAAAAGAGAAACAAGAAAAATGGTGGAGGGCAGAGTAGAGAAAGAAAAATATGACACAGACCCACTTCATTTTGAAAGTATGGCAGTCCGCAGGCATTTTTTTCCCCATTTAAAATGCAGGGTTTTTAGGAAGCAGGGCTCAAATAGCAAGTGTAACCTTTTACATCACTGCACAACTTTTAAAAATAATGTATTAAAAATTACCACAAGGGAACACAGACAGCAATTCAAAAACTACATGAGTAATGTGACTATAAGGCAATTTAGTTAATACTACAGTATATTATGAGGTATATCAGCAGTATAACCAGGCTCTCAGTCATAATCTTGGCTGATTTCTTGGCTGCAATCCCCATTTGGACTGACTAACAGACAAGTAAGAAAAGGTTTACATGGGGCCATTGCCCAACCTATCGGGATTACAGAGATTAGAAATATTGTAGCAGCATTCCCCATCTTTGAAATGAAACATTGTTTTAACAAGCTCCTAATATGAATTGTAAATACTGTTGCATCAACCGCATCAGTGTTTAAATTGTTTATTCTCTTATCAGTCCCATTAACATATGTTTTATGGAGCATTCATTGCTGTGCCTATTTGCAAGCTTGTGTTACTGTCAATGGAAATGGCATACATCATCAGCTTGTGTGTTGTAAGAAGCATATTCATTATTTGTCAACTTTTACTTATGACAATCTAGTCCTTTTGAGCTTGACCAGACAGTGACATAGAATATACTGTTGCAGTTTAAACAATGCACAAGAAAGAGACACATGGAAGCTCAGAGGAGTTGTCTAGAAAAAAAGAAATGGTATGAATAAAAGAAATGTAAGCCCATCTACCATAAGCATTTGCTCATTTTTTTCTTACACTCATGATAATGGTATTGTATCCCACTGTCCACACACCACCAAACAGAAACTAGTGACAATAAAGATAAAGTGGGATTTTAAAATTTCTTTTAGGTTTGTTTGTTTTTAACACCACTGCTGGATGGCAATTTATTTTTGCTCAGTTTTGCTCTAATTCTGCTCTGGTGCAGGATCTGTTCTGTTCCTGTGGTCCCTACTAATGCATTATTCCATGGTGATCCATGTACTTTTGTCAGTGAGCATCATTTGCTGATGTTTCCTTAAGGGCAATTTTTCTGCTTCTCAGTTTCCACCACATCACTTCCCATGGGCAGATAAACAAGGTAGGAAAAGATGAGGGAATGAAGCAGGAGGAGAAAATGAAGTAGGTAGGGAGACAGCAGAGAGAACAGGAAAAAGGGGAGGGCAAGCTGGGTTGGGAGGGAGACATTAGGGAGCATTACCAGATATGGGTTGACAGGCAATACTGGGATGATGAAGAGCAATAAATACCTTCCCCATGTGTGGATGGAAAGACTGGAGTGATATATTCAAATCTACTATAGCAACAGCAAAAATACTAGAACCCCAAAACAACCCCATGAGGATCAGGGACAACACTACTGTGTGGATGTGTCCTGAAAATAAAATTAAAGCAGCTAAGAACTAGGTTATGATGAGAAATATTCTGATAAAGGTAGACAGCTCTCTGGAATTAGGATTTTAAAAGACATTGTTTATTTTGATATATTAATCAATGCACTGGTACATGCATTACAAAAGAAAGTAAAGAAAGAACCCATGTTTCTACTTCTTTTCCATAGCAAAGGCATAAAACGTTAAGCAAGACTTCCATACCCCTTCAACTATAATGGCATATCCAAAGTGGAGGCAGGACTAGTGCTGGTGGTACCACTGAAAAGTAAGGAAACTGTCACACTTATTGCTTCATTGAATAGGGTGCACCTAATCTAAAACAAAAACAAGAGGGACGTGGTGGCGCTGTGGGCTAAACCGCAGAAGCCTGTGCTGCAGGGTCAGAAGACCAAGCAGTCGTAAGATCGAATCCACGCGACAGAGTGAGCTCCCGTCGCTTTGTCCCAGCTCCCGCCAACCTAGCGGTTCGAAAGCATGCAAATGCAAGTAGATAAATAGGGACCACCTTGGTGGGAAGGTAACAGTGTTCTGTGTCTAAGTCGCACTGGCCATGTGACCACGGAAGATTGTCTTCGGACAAATGCTGGCTCTATGGCTTGGAAACGGGGATGAGCACCGCCCCCTAGAGTCGAACACGACTGGACAAAAATTGTCAAGGGGAACCTTTACCTTTACCTTTAATCTAAAACAGCCATTTATTACAGAGTCTTTATTGTGTGCTACAATAGATCCTATCCAAATACAAATGCCAAAGGAACATAATAATGCTAAATGCAACAGAATGATGGGTGGGTGTGAGTCAGGCTATGCTGCCCCTCAGGCAACAGATTTTGGGTATCATGAAAGGATAACAAAAAAATTATTTAATTTGCTGTTGTTGCATGTAGAGAACCACTTGTGGGGTTTCCTTTTTACGGGGCCAAAATAAATAGGCTAGTTTTGGATATTTTAATTTCAGTGGGGTTGGGGGAATGACATTTGCTAGTACGCTTCAGTTAGCAAAAAAAAATTTTGGGGGGTACCAATCCGAATGCAGAAGGATGCCGTCAGACAGGAAGAGGATGGTGACTGTAGAGGGATACTTTGCTACAGCAGCAACCCATAAGGAACAATATGTTTCCCATTTTTCAGAAGCCCTTTTGCAGGGGCCCCTGCTTCCTGAAATTAAGTGAATAGAAAATGATGTTTTAGCTGTGATGCCTATATCGCTATCCCTGGAAGCTGGCCAAGGACCTCTCCTTATGTCTTTATAGCAGTCACTGAAGATGGTGGTTTGAACCAGTAGTCCCAGCTAGAGCGGATATACTGAATCAACGGGATTGATGCAAGTGTTGATCCACTATTCAGCAACTGGGTGAATGGATTGACTCTGGTTGAGACCAGAATTAGGCCTTTTGCATTTATTTCCTCAGGCATTTATAACCACAAACTGAATTGCTTCTGCTTGTTATTGGTAATGTCACTATATTTCAGTCTTTCACTTTGATTTTTCTTGTATTTATGTATTTCTATATAATTTGCATTGTTTAAAATAATTACAAGGACCTCCAGGAAATGTTTTTTACTGGAGTTGTGGAATATAAAAATAGTATGTGCTCATTTGCCAACAGAGTCAGACAGAATTCTTCCTGAATTTCCTGTAATACCAGTAATGACTTTTGGTGGCCAGTGCCTACAGCACTGGCATAGGAAACCCTGTCAGCAACAGCTTAAGAATGCCTTTTGTATACCTTTGGCTGTTATGCAGAAAGGTGTTCTCAGTAGTTAACTGTCTCCAAAGATGTGAGTAAACACAAGTCATTTCTACTGTATCAAAGACTACATTTCCTTGACTTAAGCAGGGCAGATTATTGTGATTTGTGTATCATGTTTTTCACCTGTTTGGTGCTGGCAAAAAACAATTTAACCTTTATCCCAAGGCTGCTATACCCATGTTCCTCTCAGGAAGATGAAATCATTTTTAGCAGTGAATTCAACATCAACCTGACCTTTGAACACATCAGTGTTTCTTGGAAAAATATTATGGGCAGGATGCCTACCACAGTAAACAATATTAAGCCGCTCCAACCCATTGTTGACTCATGCTGTGCTGTGGCTTATCAAAATAAGAGGTTAGAAATCAGCAGGTACCAGAGATCTTCTGACAAACTCCACAGGATATGAAGAACAATGTAAATGCTCCAGCCCTGGCAGATATATTTCTCTATTACTGTTCCAGAGATAACAGCTAAGGTGAATCATTTCCTACCATCTACAGTACTAAATGATTTCAAACTCTGAAGGGGCCACATTTATTTCATTGGTAGCTAGGAATTTACTTACCTAAAGATCATTATATTTATGTGTCTGTGAGATCCTCGCAATAATTATACATTTGAGCTCTCTCAAAAGTGCTATATATATTCTCATTAGTCTTGTACTTCCAAGAATATTATCGTTTTTCCTTCAACAACCTTTGTGATGCAAGTGGAAAGGACTTTACTACACACAAATCGGGATTCTTATAGGCTTTTAAAAATGGTTGCAGTTTAATCAAACAGCAGGGCAGCTTGTATTCACATGCAAATCTTGGGAACAGTGTTGGTGGGGGAAAGAACTTTTTAAAAATGTAATGACTTCACTGTTGCACTTGTTTAAAAACAAATGGCACTACCTGATATGAGGGATAAAATGTGAAGCAAGTTTTCTTTCCATAAGAAAGGATTGGGGCAGGCAATAGACTGCTCGAGAAGTGGGGTCAGAAAAGAAAGGGTATTTGGAGGGTGTTCTTAAAGCTGTCCCTTGTTTCCTGGCCATGATGTTCTATCATATTTTCAATGCAATTTTTAGTTTTGTATTTCTGAATTGCATTCTACTTCATCTATGTGATACAAAAAGAATTATATGTGGCAGAGGCGTTGTGACAATAGCAATGAGTAGGTCAGTTAAACCCCTGCTGTACATGAGATTGGGCTTAAATCCTGAACATATGGAACTATTACAAAAGGATGACTAAAAGTCTCACTTTGTGGGCTGTGTGAATAGTCCAATAAAGTTATGGATTGTTCCTCAGGGAGAAACAGAGCACTCCTCAAATTGTTTATCTGGAAATATGTTTCATTCGTTTCAATATAGCTTACTTCATATGATTGCAATGAATATGAATATTCAGTAATTGTGGCAATTTCAAGCTGTGTCTGCCTGGTTACTCAGAGCATCAGCAATCTGTCCAGTTCCAACTGAGTCATATTTTTTGAGTATTTGGTTTTGATAATTGGCACTAAGGATTGACAAAGTATTTTGTTTCTATAACTATTACCTTGCACCTTGCAGATAGACTTGCTGCTAGATGCCCCAGACTTAGGATTCTGGAGAGCATCTGTAGCGGACTGCAAAAAGGTGACATCATTCCTGCCTGTCAATCAGAGGATAGGGCAGGAGGGGCGGAGCTAAAAAGACAGTTAAGACAGCTGGAAGAGACAGTTGGGGACAGTTGGAATCAGATAGGGATAGGGAGAATTAGGGACAAGCAGATGGGGAGAGAGTGCTAGGGTTTAGGAATAGCTAAAAAGGGGTTAAGAAAGGAAATTGAAAGAGTAAAATATATTGAAGAAGCAGGAATGAACACATAAGCATAACATGATTAATACCAGTGATTGAATACATGATCTAATATATGCACACCTGACACAGTTATATATTTGATTCTCCTTATGATTTAAGGAGACCATAAGGTTATCCCAACATTAACACCATCAGTGATGCAGTGCTGAGGCTGCCCTGTTGGCCCTTAAGTTTCTTTCCTTTATCCTACTGGTCACTTAATTTCATTTCTCAGTCCAGTTGCTGTGTTTGCTCTTTCATTGGTATAAATTGATCTATTACTATTGGTGCAATTTGTCCTCTTCTCCTATTGATGGTCAGATTAAAGTAGTACTGTGCACTTGTGTCGAGATTTTGAATTAACCTGGGGGGGTTACAAAGTAGTACATACAAGGAACATGGAAACACAAATTGTATTGTTTACACGGTGTTCCATGAAAAATGGGGATTAATTTTTCCTGACATAAGGGTTAAGATCGGACAGCCACACCAGCTGACAGGAGAGGAGAGATTAAAAAAGAGGAATACAGGGAAGAAAAAGGGAAGGAGGGTATTAATAGATTGGTGTTACAATCCCAAAAGATATTGATCTCATAGAGAAGTGTGGTGAGGACTGTTTCAATCGGTTAAGTTATGTCACTGGGCAACTACAACAATTTGGGCAGCAGAAGCTGCCAGATACTTGGTTTAAAAAATACAGAGCAAGCCAATTAAATGTATTCTTCCTGTGTAGTCAGACCTTACTTTAAAAGAATTCAAGTCTCCAGGGTCAGATGAACTGCATCGAACAATACTAAAGGAGAGTGAGAAAGTAAGCTCAGAGCCTCCGGCTATAATCTTTGAGAATTCTTGGAGAACACATGGGTTCCATGACAAATTGAAGTTTAGCAAATGTTGCTGCCATTTTCGAAAGAGGGAGAAAGTGGGAGCTGGGCAACTGTTAACTGATCAGCTAATCATCAGTACTGAGAAAAGTACTGGAAGTGATCATTAAGCAATCAGTCTAAAAGCACAAAATAAATAAATAGAAAATAATGTCATGATTTCAGAAACAAGTCATGTCAGACTAATATCTTTTTTCATGACAGCCTCACAAGCTTTGTGGATGAGAAAAATGCTGTGGGTGTACTGTATCTTGATTTCATTATGGTTTTTGACAAGGTCCTCTGTAGTGCACCCCCAGTGTCCCCTGTATGTTTTTCCCACTCACACAGGTTCACCTTCGGACACGACTTGTTCTTTTCACCCCTTTAAGCTGCCACCAGAGGATATTACCCTCACTGTACTAATTATGAATCACAGACTATTGCTGCCAAATATAACAAAGTTTATTTATGGTTTGGTAGGTAAATCACAGAAGTAAAATCATTGATGTTCTTTTATTATTCATTCAATAAATGTGTATTTGATTACCTATACGCTTGCTTGTATTCATTCACTTTAATCAAGGTCTCAATATATTCTGTCTATGTATTTCTTCTTACTTTTAACTTTTTTATATTCCCTAACACACCAACTTTACAATATCTTGTCTAAACACTTCACAATCTTCTCCCTAATTGACTCTCTGTCTCACCCAGTTTTCTTGACTCTGCCCCTCCTGTCTTGTCATAGGCTCCTGCACTAGCGCTCTACAATGACTGACAGGAGGGACGTGTGGGCTGTCTGCCACATCTTCTATGATAGTCCTGTGGCTAAGCTGGTCAAATGTGGACTATCTGATGCTGTTGTTAGATGAATTTGCAGCTGGTTGACAGGCTGAACCCAAACAGTATTCATTCTTTGTCATCTTGGAGAAAAGCTACTTGGAAGGATAGCTAATACTTCAGAAGACTGAATAAGAATTCAAAAGGACCTTGATAGATTGGAGAACTGGGCAAAATAATCAAGCAAACTGTGTTTCAACAAGGGGGAAAAACTTAAAGCTTTCCCTACAGAAATGATCACAGAGACTATAAATTCAAGAAAGGGAAGGATTCCAGACAACACATTTTATTTGGCTGTAATATGTTGAGTTTCATTGTAGGTCTTTACTTATCATATTTCTTGCTGTAACATCTGACTTTTCCCCTTGAAACTAATTAGCACTTTACCCTTGCTTCTTTTTTAGCTGCACAGGACTCTGGAAATCCAAGTGAAGATGGGAAATCCAATTGCAACAGAGTGAAGGGACCCCCCCCACACACACACCATTGCCTTATTGCTCACAAAATACAACACACCCACTCCACATTTCAAGACCAATATATAAATATTTCTAAGCGGCTGAAAACAGTGCAGCTTTCTATGGATCCATTTGGAGGAGTGTAATCATAGAAAGGCACTACTTCCTCATTGATTTTCATGGATGTCATGGCTGGACTTATCCAAAGAATTTTAGAAGATCAATGCATGTTTTATAGACTACAAAGCCTTTGATTGAGAAGCTATGGGTTGTTCTGGAAAAAAAAAAGGGTGTGCCTTAGCACTTGATTATTCTGATGTCACCTGTAATGTGGACAAGAAGCTACGACTAGGACAGAACATGGAGAGACAAAACAGTTTCCTATAGGCAAAGGTGTTAGAAAAGGGGTCATATTATTCCCTTATCTGTTTGATCTGTACACAGAACATATCATATGGAAAGATGGATTATATTCAGATGACAGAGGAGTGAAAATTGGGGAAAGAAACATCAGTAATTTAAGATATGCAGATGACATTATCTAACTGGCAGAACGCAGCAATGACTTAAAATGATTTCCAACGAAAGAGTGGTCTTTTAGACCAGATGGGCGGGGTATAAATAAAATAAATAAATAAAATAAATGAAAGTGAAAGAAGAACATGCAAAAGCAGGAATGAACTTCAAGAAGCTTGTTCAAGAGGCATCTGTGAATAGATCTCAGATAAAACTACACCTATCTTTGACCTTAAAATTATCATCATGCTTTTATGTTAATGGAGATTGAGATTTAAAAAGATTATCAAGATTCTAAAAGGTGGAGAATGGATATTAATATTTTTCAGTACCCAAAGGTAATAGAAAAGATAAAGAAAGAATGGCTAGAATTATGGACAATAAATGAAGCAGGAGGTACGAAATTAGGCCTGCTGTGGGATATAATAAAAGCAATTTCAAGAGGAATAACAATAAGGGAATCCTGTAAATTGAAAAAAATTAAGGAGAAAAACGTGAAAAAACTGGAAGAAGACTTGAGAAATTTGGAAAGCAAGGTTTTTTTTAGAAAGAGATAGAAGGATATTGGCAGAAATTTGGGCAAAGAGAAAGGAACTAGAAAACCTAGAGAAAGAGAAAGTCCAGAGGGATTTGATATATATGAAGAGGATTTTTTTAAAAAAAAAATAGCAATAAAAATTCAAAATTATTAGTTAGAATGTGTACAAACAGAAGATTAAAAACACGATTGGCGTAAATAAAGATAGATCAGGTAAGAGGTGTAATATAATGAAAGATAAATTGAAGATTTTTCAAGAATTTTATCAGAAATTATATAAAGGAAACAATGTACTGAAAGAAAATATAGAAAATTATATGAGAATTTAAAAACTAAATTATTGGAATCTGATAAAAGAATAGTAGAAGAAGAGATTAAAGAAGAAGAAACTGCTGAAGTTATTAATAAACTGAGAAATGGTAAAACACCAGGCCCTGATGGATTGGGACCGGAATATTATAAACATCTTAGTTTCTTATTGATACCTACTTAACTCCACCCCTCACCAACTCCTATTGGTGCATGCAAATCTCCATATAAATATTAATGAGCAGGGTGAATGCTACACCCAGAGACCTCAGATGCAGGGTAGCTTGAATGCAAATATACTGAGTTGCAATATATGGGCAGATAAGGCTTTTGTTCTTGTTGGGTTTTGGTCCTTGGTTTGTTTTTGTTATGAAAAACCATACTTGAAGCCCATGAGAAAAGAGGAATATGAAATATGAGATTGATTGACTCCATAAAGGAAGCCACAGACTTGAGTTTACAGGAGCTGAGCAGGGCTGCTGAAGATAGGATATTTCAGAAATTGCTTATTCATAAGGTCACCATAAATCGGAGGTGATTCGATGGCAGATAACAACAACATGTTGGGGCAAGCCATTTTGAACTACACCTCTCAAAAATCCTGGTCACCATGACCAGGGTTTATGAGTGTTGTAGCCAAAACATCTGGAATGTTCCATGTTGCCTGACTCTGCTTTCTAGTGTATGAATATATCAACAACCTTAAGTAAAAAAAAGGCTGAAGAAATGTTAAAGAAGCAAGCATTAAGCACTCCTAAATGAGATGTTCGATTTTATATTTAGACTCTTTATACTGTAGTGCAGAACATATTAACATTAAAGCATAATGACTGCAGAGACGAAAGGAATACACCAATTTTACATTCTGGAAAAAATCCATCAATATACTGTATTTGCATACTGAAATTAGTCAGAGATTGATTTGCATGCTTATTGATTTTGGTATTTTTGATTAATGAAGAAACTAAGACATAGAAAGTAGATTGAGATTTGGCATCTCTTAAAATAGAAAAGATTTGTATTTAGAGACATTTCAGTTATGCAAATAGGGGATATTTACAAACATTTTATTAGACATTAGTTGCCTCAAAGCCCAATAACACTGTGCTCTATACCCAGGATAATTTGGGGCCGTGCTTAATACAAAATGCTGCATAACAATTACTTTCTTCTTTATTATGAATGATTTCCACTATATCACCTTGGACATGAGAACAAGCTTGAATTCCCAGTGCATCTAATTTATTATTACTGCTGTAGATATTGTTTTGTGCTAAGAGTACATAAAGTATTCCTAAAAACGTATTGCAAAAAAACTACAAGAGAAGGAAATGGCAAAATAAAACTGCTTTGGAAGTTATTGCATTTTTATAATAGATCAGCACATTATTCCTATAGTAAAGCACTTTAAGAAAATGGGCTGGATATTTTCATCAGAAAAAGCTTTTCTGCAAGCACATTTTATACTTACTTTGTGCTGATCACATAGTATAGATATTCTAAATAAATGACACATACATGAGGGATTGTGGTGAATAACTCTGGTGGCTTAAGATGAAAAGGGTGGTATTCAGTTAACCTGAATGCCAAAATGGACACAGCAAAACGGGAAGCAGGATGGTTAACTTCCCATCCCCTGCTAATTAAGAGACTCCCAGGAGCAAATTTGAGTGTGGGCTGCAGGAGGGAGGGCACGGATGCCTTCCTGCACAAGAAGATATCACACACGCATTGTTGGATTTTGCCAAAATAGTTTGTTAGCCTGGAAATTATATCATTTGGCTTGGAAACCTTTCTCCTTAGTTTAGGATGTTTAGGTGTTCGTTGTGATTGCTCATCTGGAGAAAGCAGCACACTGCGCATTCTGAAGAAAGCTTTTTGTGTTAATGTGCACTAGCGCTAAGTCTAGCTTTTTCTTTGAGCACTTGCCAGTTTGAATAAGGCCGAAAGGAATTAAGTGGAGGCATAGATTTCCATGCAGTTGTAAAAAAAGATTGGACTGGTGCAAGAGGGGTGGTGTACCCTTGTCCATCATAGAAACCAACCAGGCTACCAATGGATGAGGTTCCCATTTTGCCCCGGGAACAAAAATACAACAGGCAGTGTGGTGGAGACACATGTTTCTCTTCTGCCAACTCCAGGCTAGTCACTTACATGGTTTTACAAGGCTACTGAAGACAGATCCCAAATTAAACTCTGACTAAAACTGGACCAAAGATAAATAAAGCTAAAATAACAGCACAATCCTATGTTGGTCTACTCAGAATCACTGGGTTCAGTTGCCTTACTCCTAGGCAAGTATGCATGGTATTGATTGGCTACATACTAATTCTAGGTAATTCCTTTTTGCCTTTTTTCTCATAGGGAGAGTTCAGCTGAAAGAAAGTTTGAGTAAGGATTGCAAATGCTAGGACATAACTTCATTTCTCAAACCACTTTTCAGCACAAGCCACATTCTTTCAGAGTTTAATGCTAAGCAAATACGGATCATTACCAAGAAAAACCCCAAACCCCAAAACAATAACAGCAAGCAATTATGAAAATGCTGGCTTTTGGTTGTATTTGCCGCTGGCTGAATCATTTATTTAATCTCTCTTTTAAAAAGCCAATCAATGTTTTACCAACAATACAAACATGTCATTGTAGCACAGCAGTCCTGTGCAACCTCATGATCATCATACAAGGTAGTGGAGTTGGTGTCCATTTCCAAGTAGCCATATATGCTAAAGGGACTCTGTCACTGATCTCACAGTGGGTATTTTGAGGTACTGTAAAAGGAATGTCAAATTCAGATTTGAGTGGAACACAACTTAATTAAAATAGATTCACAGGTTCCTGTATATCACCAAGGATTTGAACCAATACAATGGTTTCTCAGCGCATGTTTTACCAGGCAAGTTGTGTATAACGAGTATCTGCTAGGTAATATAGGACTCTAGATGCTTTCTATACAGCAGAATAAAAGAGACACCTGGTAGAAAACAGATTTCTTTTTTTTACGATTTCAGAGGTAAATCAGAATAATAAACTGCTGAGCAGAGATTTTTATAAAAGAGAACAGATGCTTATCACAGCACATATGTTAACAACCTTAGTTATTGTCTGTATGTTTGCATGTAATCACCAACAGTTTTCTTAATTGAGAGTGTTAATAATATAATCATCAAAAGTTTTTTGTTTCTAGTTTCTCTCTGATCCTATCCACAACCACATATGTTGTTTGTGTGTGTGTGTGTGTGTGTGTGTGTGTGTGTGTGTGTGCGCGCGCGCGTGTGTGTGCACGTGCATGTGAAAATCATCATTAGCATCTTAGTACTGCAGAGCTGGAAGGGATTCTATGGATCATCAAGTCCAGCCCCTGTCAAAGAGGCACAGTGGGGAATCAAATTCTCAGCCTCTGGCTTCACCGTCAGACACCTATTTCTGATTATACTCCATGTATTTGACTAAGCATGTTGTAATCCATGACAGTTCATTCTATAATGCATCTGTACTCTTGAATGTACCACACATCTCTTTGATCTTCTGCTGCACTATGGGCTTACCTGGCTAGCATGAAAAGTCATGAACAACAGCAGTATCCCACTTGTGGAATCCCTTTAGATAATACTCGGAAATCATGATAAACCACTTAACTTTCCTACCACAATGAATAATAACAGCAATAGTACTGATATGCTTCCCCACCCTTTTAAACCAGTAAAGCTGTGCTGATTTTTACATTTCATAACATGTTAAGATTTGTTGTCCTGATCTGTTGTCGTTCATGTCTCAAGATATTGTTTATGCAGGCTCTGAGATCAAAACTCACCATAATGTTAATTGTACAGGAAGGTTATACAGTTCTCATCTCACTAATGATCATAGATAAATCTACCCAATAAACAAAAATCCCCAGTGACTTCATAAATGTATGAGGATGGAGAAAGTTTTTAACAAATCTCAACTATAAAGAGCTAGATAAACTTAACAAATCTGGACTGTCTTCTTGCTGGTGGAAAACAGAGAGAAATTTTACTCTATTCCCTTGAAATATTAAACCCTAGAAAAACAATACGAATGTAGCAAATATGCAGTTCTTCCCTCTGTAGGAGAACTCCAGTTGCCCTCTCAAGTATGCCAAGCAGCATGGGGTACTTCACATATTCTGTGATTGGCATGCACTTTCATTTGGAATCTGCTTGGGGATGAAATTGTTGGCGAATGCTGTGGAAATCCTGATTGTGCAAAAAACAAGAAACTTGAAACAAAAAAATTGCTTTCTTCTAATGATGCCATGCTCTTGGCTTTGCAACTGTTTAATGATGTCGCTAATTGTTTTATGTTTCAAAATGTTGTGCAGCAGCACCCCAAGCAACTCAACAGGGGTCCTTTACAAATAAAATCATCATCATTATTATTTCAGTATTTGCTGAGCAAATGTATTAAATTATGTCGGAAGTCTTCCATAACAGCTTATTTTGACATGACATTTCCATTATTTATCAACAGAAAACATTTTCTATGAATTGGTGGTCCTAGCTACTGTCGTACTACCTGCACTACTTCTTGATCCATTTCAACAAAACAGTGACAGCATAGTATATTAACCAGGATTCAGATCAAAAACAGGTATGCATGTAGTGCCAGCATAATGTAACTCTGTGCTTGTTTGCTGTTTGAAATGTTAATCTTTTATGTCTGTTGATATACTGGACACTAGATGGCTAAAGATGTGAACTCTATGGATCTGAAGCCTGAGTTAGTAGATAGCTATGATTACTGCAACTAGAATTCTTTTGAGCACAATTTAAAGTCCTTGTTGATTTAAGATATATCAGCTCAAAAATACACTGCAGTGAAGCATTTTGAAGCCCCTCAAGATTCCTCACCTCCAGGTGAGAGCAAGACAATATTTTCCTTCCCTTAAAATCCAGGTAAGCAGTGCAAAATGTTTCTGTTGCAAAACCAGTAACTTTTGTTCATAAGAAGCAAAGTATACATAGACAAGAAGAACTGGCTGTTAGGAAAAATGCAGACAACCCATCCATGGCTTCACTTTCTTAACTATCCATGTAACAAAGCAGTTGTCCTAGCTTTATACAGTGCTATTCTATACAAAAAACATGGACAAAACCTTCCTTTCATCGCTGCAATAAATAGTATCCAGACAGCCTGCTAGTTGCTCCTTGGCCTTGTTGGAAAGGAGAATCATGTAGCAGTTCTTTTTCCCCACTTGCAAGGATGAGACAAGCAATGATTGACATCTCTGTCTGACAACAAGCCAGAAGAAGGCAATGAATTCCAAGCATAATACTAGTTAGAATCCATCACTCATTTAAAAAATCTTGAGGATAGGTGAGACCAAGGTGCAGCCAATAGATGTTGGTATCAATTCAGGAAATGCAAAGATGTCAAAAAATACAGGGGATGCAATAGACATTTCATAGACCACTACAGATAGAGGATATTCTGCAATATAATATGCATGTCTCAGAATAAATGATGAATGACGTTTGATATATACCTTTCCAGTTAGATAAGATGATAACAAAATTCCATTGGTATGTCCCCCCTATTAGTAACATTTGGATAAGTCTAGTTGGCTGGATAGCGTAGTTAGTTAGGTATCTGGCTATGGAGCCAGAGGTAGGGAATTCAGTTCTTCACTGTGCCTCCTAAGGGAAGAGCCAGCCTGTGTAGTCACAGGAAATCTGCACTGTCCCAGGATGTCCCCAGAAGAAGGGAATGGTAAACCACTCCTGAATACTCTCTACCTGGAAAACCCTGAAAAGGGTTGCCATAAATCAGAATTTACTTGATGGCACATAATTATTATCTGCTGATACTATTATTCTCTGTTTTACATGTGTGTGAACTGAGAAAGGAGCCCGGTAGGATTGTGGAGCCTGTGGCATCCAGATGTTGATGCGCTACTGTTCCCATGATCTTTCACCAGTGACCAAGCATAGTTAAATTAATGAAAATAGTCCAAAAGGTTCCCCAGCAAGGGTATACAAGCCTATAAATAGCTTCA
Organism: Pogona vitticeps; assembly: GCF_051106095.1. Classification (NCBI taxonomy): domain Eukaryota; kingdom Metazoa; phylum Chordata; class Lepidosauria; order Squamata; family Agamidae; genus Pogona; species Pogona vitticeps. Next base: position 72,958,811 of record NC_135785.1, read on the forward strand.
AAGGTACTTCATCAGATCCTATTTTTGGCAGGGAACAATGGTTATGTATTTTCAAAGAGTACCTGTACAAAGGGTGTTATACAAAGTCCTATAAGGAAACATTTAGCCCAGATTACCAGGCATTCTGTGAAAAATCTTGATGTTTATCTTGGAAAGAGGAAAATAAAGTAATCAAGGGATCATAAAATGTCTTCTCCTTTTCCAGGTACTTTGCATTTAAAAAAAAACACAGATGTTCAAATACAACCACTCATCTAGTTCCTGTCGTTTTAATGCCATATACATTCTTAGTATCATTTCAGATTGAGAGAAAAAAGATAGCTCTTGCTGATCTTGAAACATTCATGGCCCATCCAAACTGGAATTTTCTTTAGAGTCCTCTTTAACACCCATCACTTCTTCTGCAGGTAGAAGTTGTTTGGACTTGGAGTGAACGTTTCTATTGGACTTGGAAGGAGCTAAATTATTAGGAGAAGCATAGCATTTTGAAAACCATAAACACTCGTTCTCAGCTGTTCGCTTTAAAGAGACACAGCGATCTACATGGCTTTTGGGAAATCGCCCCCAAGGGGACCGTTCAGTATGTGGATACTGGACAAATGAAGTTTGGTAAATGCTATGGTGGCTAGTATCACTTGGAAATGGCTCCTGAGCTCCCAAAAAGTAATCCTGCGAATGGTGCTGACACAACTCTTGCTGAAATTTCCTTAATCCAAGCCCCTAAAAGAAGTGGAAAGAAACATATACAGTATTTCAATTCTTATCTACTATTTTAGATAACTGACAATACCCCCTCCAATGTTTTGGAACCATTAAAAACAGGGAGTGACTTGATAATGTTCTGTAAACAATGAATTCCTGAAAATTTTATCCTCATCTACTGTAATAGAGAATGGAATGAGTACACTGTCATGTATCTGCGGTAGAAGCACGTGGGAGCCAGGACAAATGGCACCTTCTCAAGGTGAAAAAAGCTTTATAATTGTTTGCCTTACTCACTGTGGAGGAGATGCAATGGCACAGTTTTTTAAACGTGTGCCGACTTAAGTTGAAATTTATAAAGTAGTCCTGATACATGCTTCATTATCTCCATGTCACCTATTAGAGAAGATCTGGACTTTTAAAATGAATGTTAGATTGGATGGCTATGCATTTAATAAAGCTTTTAGTGTCATTGTTCTGACATTATATGGGTTTAGAGCTTGTAGTCTATGTCAAATGTAGTGTCAAAGCCAGATATAAATGTATCAGAAAGACAAACTTTCAACTCAGTTGGATTTGCTAAATAAGCATTAGATAGTCTATAGCTGAAATCTTGCTTCCTTGCAAAGTAAATCACATCTAAAATAGGCCCACTGAATCAACAGAATTTATGGATGAGCTGACTTATCAGATCCCCAGTGGGCCCAACTGAGTTGCGACGTACTGTGCTGAGCAGCAGGATTTCAGCCTATGTACACAAAATACAACTAACCAGACTTTCACCTTGCATCAGGAAAAAGCAATTTGCTACATCTGTATCTTTCAAATATGTCAATTTTGTAGACAAGGCATTGCAATATTCTGGATTTGATTTTCATGATTTTTTTTCAATCCGGAAGAGGAATGCTTCGAAAGGAGAATGAATTGATTCTATTGTAAAAGATATAAATCATGGAAGAAACCAACAATTATGACTGTATTTTAAAATATAACATAAACTGAATACTTACAGAATCTAAGTACTCTCCTTCATTCAATAAGCAATGTCTATTGTCATGGACTGAAAATGGAAACGTGTTTACTGGTTTCTAAAAAGAGAATTAAGAAGAAGATGGCATTCTCTTGGGTATATATAACAAGAACATGGCTTTCATGTTCTGTGCAATCAAAAATTGAATGCACGCATACATTCCTTTATGCTACATACTCATTTGTAAGCATTTTGAAGGTAGAGTACACACATTATATTTTACTCGAAGTTTATAAGAGGATATATTCTTTCCAAATCATCTACACTCTTCTGTAAGCACTCAGACTTTTGAATCAGATAAACTTTATTTATATGGGTTTAAATTATTAAGCAAATATCAAGATTTATTTTACTGACTCACTACTGAGTACTCAGCTAATAAAAGCTGAACTTCAAAGGAAGTTCATAATTAAGTCAACCTGAGATTTATGAGCTAAGTGCCACCCACTGAGAAGACGCTATATATTATATCACATTACTGTACTATACATTTAAAATGGCTGCATCCCAAATCTAGAAGGCATGTGGACACATGTTCAATTTTATTGCTTTTCATTTTCAAGAACTGGTCTCTTGTATTAAGCAGCAGCAAGGAATAACAGTCTAAAGACTTTAAGTAAACCAGTGGAATAAATTTAACTCCTTCCCTCATATTCAGCTAAATGCAAATAAAGAGCAAGATGCTTACAGTGTAAGAATCTTAAAGATATACTCATACAGGGGATCAAACAGCCTGCTACAGAAACCTTAGTCCTAAAATCTAAACAAAGAACAAAAGTTCTAAAAAAAATCTAGATGGAGACCAAATTCCCCTCTTGCAAATCATCAACAGTTGAAGGGCCACATTTGTTTGTTTGTTTGTTTGTTTGTTTGTTTGTTTGTTTGTTTGTTTATTTATTTATTTATTTATTTATTTATTTATTTATTTATTTATTGCATACGTATACTGCCCAACACAGTGACATGCACTGTTCTGAGTAGTTAAATATAAGCTCCCCAAATCACACCCCATAATCAAAGAAAAAAAAAACACAAGGCACAACCATCCTAAACAAAAATTGGAAATTAAAGCCCCAACAAATAATCCCAAACCCAACGATGGTGGTATAAGGTTAATCCAGATCCCACAGCTACCTCAGGAGATATTTTAAATACTTCCTTAAAGAGTTCAGCATCTTCTTAAAGGGGGGATGGAGGGAGGAGGCCTGCCAAATCTACAATGCAAGTCTGTTCCACAAAGATGGGACCACAACTGAGAAGGCTTGACTCCTGGTGGAGACCTTTTTTGCCTCTCTCAACATGGTCACCCATCAGAGTGAGGTCTGGGAAGACCAGGTGGAATGAGCAGAAGTTTTGGGGATGGGAGACGCTTCGACAAGTAATGAGACGCCAAACCATTAAGGGCTTTGTACATTAGTACAGTACCAAAACTTTTGAATCTGGCTCAGAAACGAACAGGAAGCCAATGTAGTCAAGCCAGGACTGGTGAAATGTAATCAAACTTATTCAGACCGGAAATCAGTCTGGCTTCTGCATTTCGCATCTGCTGTACCTTCTGAATCAGCTTCAAGGGCAGCCCAACATAGAGAGTATTAGAGTAGTCAATCTTTGAGATCACCAGCAAATGAACCAGTGTCATCAAGGACCTCCTGTCCAAGTAGGGGTGCAACTGGGCAATCAGTTAAAGGCTGACATAGACACAGCCGATATTTGATGCTCCCATGAAAGAGCCAGGTCTAGGAGCACCCCAAGTTACAGACTCAGTCACTAAGAGGGACGATGACTTCATTCAACCTAGGCAGATGCCCCTCAGTTGGTAGTGGGGCAACAAAAGGTGCACTGTCTTCTCTAGGTTCAGTTTCAACTTATTAGCCTTTGTCCACTCCACAATCATAGCCAGGCAGCACTTAAGAACCTGGAAAGAATAACAGAGATGGAGCTGTGTGTCACCAGCATACTGAAGGCAACATACCCCAAAACTCCACATAACCTTTCCCAGCAGCCTCACAAAGATGTCAAAAAGCATTGCGGAGACAGACAATTCCTGAGGTACCCCACAACTGAGCATCCACAAGGATGACAATGCTTCCGCAAGTTGAACTCTCTGGACTCAAGAAGGATCAGAACGAGCTGAGTACCAGACCTCCGATCACTAAGTATTCTGAGCCTATCCAGCAGGATCCTATAGTTGAACATATCAAAAACTGCTGAAAGATCAAGAAGTGCCAAAACACCACCTCCCAGTCAGGGCCAAACAATTATCTCTTTCACACAATGATCTCTTTCGCAATGATGAGTTGATCACAGTGATGTCCCTTTCCACTATGATCTCATTGGCTGACTTCAGGAGCCATACATTTTACATTTTCAAAAGCAAAATTCCAAAGTTACCAATGCATTTTACTTATACTGTAATTACATATTTCTTTTTGTTGGATTGGGTAGGGCTTGGGAAACAAGGGGCCTTGCAAAAATCTTTTTCAGCTGCAACTCCCACGATCTCTCTACTGTAGTTATACCATCTGGACCTGATGGAAATTACAATCCTAGAGTGTTCAGAGCAGTGGTCCCCAACATTTTTGACACCATGGAACAATTGGGGGAGGATGGGGTCCGTGTGCGGGGAAGGTGGGGCACCCTCCGTGCTGACACACATGTGCAAAGGGGCGGAGGCACTCACGGGGCTCACACGCACCTGCACATGTATGTGAAGGGGTTGTGCCAGGGGAGTGTTGCGGGGAGATCTATCTCCTTGGCCCAGTCTGGCCCAGGCCACTGACCGGCACCGGGCTGCAGAATGGGGATTGGGGACCCCTGGTCTAGAGGGTCCCACATTTTTTACTCCTGCCCAAATGGTAAGCTTTACAAAAACCCATGTGCTTTGCTTCCCACTGCATTTTCTTTCTCACTGGACATTCAAGCGGCCCCTGTTGCCATTTCTTGTGTAGATGCTGCTATAATGTTCTTCCTTCATCTTGTACACAGTTCTTTTCTTTGTAAAATATACATTCCTTTCACACAGGCATTAGTTACACTGAGCCACATTCAATAACTGTGTGGAATACAGGAGGATGTGAAAACCTTTCGACACTGTTTGACCTTGCCTAAATTTATGCCCCATCTTATTTTGTATAAGACTATAAAACTTGTGTTCTTCTTTCAAATGAGTATTTGTCCACATTTTAATAGATTTTTCCTAAGCCACCCATTTATTTATATATTATGCCTGATGTATGCATTTTCCCATTGAGTAAAATGTACTTGTGCATATTTTCTCATTTTGTGCACATTTGAGTCATTTGCATTTTAAAGTCTACCCATTGTATTGTGCATTGATTTATTTCTCTGAAGCACTGTTAGCTTTCCCAATGTCTAAATTATCCAAGCAATTTGATTTTTTTTTCTGCAACCAGTCTTGACAAGTACATAAATAATCCAATAAAGTTATTTCCCATAGTGAAACAATCAGTAGTGCTGTGGGGCTAAAAACGTCCTGCTGGAATCTTGCTTAAGTCCCCACAAAAGCTTCATTCTTACTCGTTCTATAGAATAACAGTCACAATTACACTAGCACTGTTCCCCATACTGAAGGGCAGACTGAACTACCACTCTGTTCCTCTTTAAATCATGTTTTGTCCTGCTCCTATCTTTAGATTTCCATAAGATTCAAACTGACATCTGTAGAAATCCCCATGGCTTGATAAATCAATTGCACTAGTGGTACCACTGTAAGTGAAAGGGACGTGGTGGCGCTGCGGGTTAAACCGCAGAAGCCTCTGTGCTGCAAGGTCAGAAGACCAGCAGTCATGAGATCGAATCCATGCGATGGAGTGAGCTCCCGTCGCTTGTCCCAGCTCCTGCCAACCTAGCAGTTAGAAAGCATGTAAAAATGCAAGTAGATAAATAGGTACCACCTCAGTGGGAAGGTAACGGCGTTCCGTGTCTAGTCACGCTGGTTATGTGACCACGGAAACTGTCTATGGACAAACGCTGGCTCAATGGCTTGGAAACAGGGATGAGCACCGTGCCCTAGAGTCAGACATAACTGGACTAAATATCAAGGGGGACCGTATCGGTAATAAGTATGACAGCCCCACCATTCCTGATGTACTTGTGAGATCTGATCCTAGCCATCCAAACACAGATGTTATGAATTTCACTTGCTGATCAAAATAGGTTTCCATATGCTTGCAAGTGAACACTTTGCTATCTGGTCTGCACTCCAGCTACTACTGATTGCCACTGTTGCTCCTCAGACCATGGGGTGGGCATGTATGTACTGTATGTATGTATGTATGTATGTATGTATGTATGTATGCATGCATGCATGCATGCATGCATGCATGCATGCATGCATGCCTTTCCCTTGAAAGGGGACTGAGATCGCAGATTCAAATATGAATAACCACATCTCTAGTCTGGACACAAACTGGCAACCAATCTGAAGCTGTTGTAATAAGGAAGTTATCCACTCCTTGTAACCAGCAGCGGTAAGTGACCAAAGTCCTCTCTGTTCCATAGCCAGACCTAAAGGCACGCTGAAGTGGATCTAGGTAATCTGCTTCATCTATGAATCTCTGGAGCTGGGACACCACTAAACGCTCCAAAAATTAGCCTCAAAGTGGAATATTGGAGACTGGCCAATAATTATCCAATACAGTGGGCTTCAAGAGAGATGTTTTAACAAGTGTACTACTACTGCCTTCTTAAGGCATTGTCATACTTTGCCTTGTTGCAAGGAGACGTCCACTACTCCCCAAGCCCACTCAGCCAGTCCCTTTCTGGCTGCTTTTATAAGCCAGGAAGGGCATTAATGCAGCAGGGTAGACTTCTGTCTGGAACGAGGGAGTGAACCTCAGTAGAGTGCATTAGATTCCCCAACACTGCATTTTCCCTGAGTAGGGACCTTCCTGCCCTCTGATGTCAGAGGCTTTAACTTCCCCTTGTTCTGGCACACATTGGGCATGAAGTGTGCACTGATCTGGGCGTATAGGTGCCTGTATTAGAAGAGGTAAGCCTGCTCTTCCCAGATGCCCTGCTGTATGGTTTCTCATATGTGTGGAAATATGTGGGACTGCAGTTGCAACAGAATTGTTTGATCATAATGCATTCATAGTGCCTTCCATACATATCTAACATGGGGAATAATCTCCACAGTACCTGTTCATGTTTGCTGTTTGACCACAGGGCTTGTAAAGATACTGTGGGAGTATTTGTTGGAGTTACTACATTATCTCTTGTATTCTACTAGCATTGTTTTGCTTTCTAATTAACTGTCAGGAGAGCACAGAACTGCAATGGCAGCAGTATGCTATAATATTAGGTAGGTATAACTGTGGCATAGCTAAAGACTTCATTTGTTTAATGCACTTTTATACTTCAAATATTATACTTCAAAACTGCCCTTTTTGTCCTTCAGCGTCTACCTTCTCTCTATGCATCTGTTTCCAACGTCTTTCTTCGCTCCCAGCAACGCTTCCAACTAGTTTCTTTCTATCTCACTTCCACTTTACACAAAAGAAAATTAAAAAACAAACCTTTTAAATTATACTAATTCCTGAGGATGAGCAAGAACACAGAAGGAAAGTGTTGTGGAAAAGAGCTACTGCACAGAGAGGAAGGGAAATCTAGAGTAGATCTATTTGGAAGAAAGAGAATCACTTCCCTATCTTTTATAACTCTTGTTTTGAAGACATATGCTTTTTTGAAGACATATGCTTGTGGCCTGCATTGGGACTTGCTAGGCAAGTATGAGCACTTTTCAGAAAGAAACTTACAAGGAAGCCAGGCTTTTAATGAATAATGCCATCAGTGCTGTTGGCTCTACTTAATCCTGTGACAGGGCAGGCTACCTCATTCTGAGTGGAGAAGGAAAAGTACTTAGACTCAGTGGTAGTACATCCTTGCTGACTAGTGGAAATGATTTTGGCTCCTAAATCCAGGCATGACTGAAATCCACATTTCAAACTGCACTTTCTGTTGTTTTTTTACAACTTTTTTCATAAACCTAAAAGTTAGAGACAACTGCATGTTTTTTATAAAACTTAAGCTCATACAAAGTAAAGGTGTATCATTGTGTATCCTGTACAAAGACATCGGTATTTTGTAGGATATATTAAATATATATTAGAGGAAAACAACTGCTTCCAAAGCACTATTTTAAGCATCTTCAACAACTTGGGCAGAGTTGGAGAAACCAGATGCTTTTAGACTACAACCCCCAACTCTTACTATTAACTATGTTGGGCTGGATTGATGGCAAACATAAACCCAAGTATCCGGGCCTAGATCCAATTGATAGTCCCAAATAGAATAAACACTAAAATCAATGGGATGACAAATGTCTTCTTGACTCAGTAAATCCCATTCCTCAATGGTGTACTGTAGGTAAGAGATCTTTTTCCTCTTGTCCCTCTTCAACTGGACATCATCTTTCTCACTTTGGATGCGGACAGTATAAGCAAGGCTGTTGTGTTGTATACAAGTCTGTCTCCTAGGTTTGTGAGCCAAGACGTTCTTCGCTAATCTCTTTTCCCGTGTATTTTACTCTAAATGATTGGCTGCAAGAACGTGAACTTCTAATTTCTCATTATACAGCCAAGTACTCTACTCTTCTGTGTTTAATGTGTTTTATGATTTCTTCATCTTTATTCATTTGCTTTCATATTTCTTGTTCCTGAACCAAGAATTTCTTCCTTGTCCTGGTGAACAAAGGAATTCTTAGTACCTGGCAATAAATCCATATTTCAAATGGATTACAGTAGCCTATTTCAATTACAAGCTACACAGTAGAACTGAGAATACATAACACTGTACATTCTCAAAGCCAATTTTAAAATTTGTTGTGTGGAAGCTGTTCCAGGTAATTTCTGCTCTGAGTTAATGGTCAGAATCCTGTTGCTTAGAGCAGTGGTTCTTAACCTTTGTTACTCGGATGCTTTTGAACTGCAACTCCCAGAAACCCCAGTCAGGACAGCTGGTGGTGAAGGCTTCTGGAAGTTGCAGTCCAAAACTCCTGAGTAACCCAAGGTTAAGAACTAGTGGCTTAGAGCAGTGGTTCTTAACCTTTGTTACTCGGATGCTTTTGAACTGCAACTCCCAGAAACCCCAGTCAAGACAGCTGGTGGTGAAGGCTTCTGGGAGTTGCAGTCCAAAACTCCTGAGTAACCCAAGGTTAAGAACCAGTGGCTTAGAGTACTAAATTGCATTAGAGAAGGCCACTGAATCAATGGGGATTTGGTGAGCCTACTCCCTAGTTCCATTGATACAAATGAAACTGCTCTAAGTGCAATTTATTATTCCAAAGTATGTCATAGTGAGAGTAGGCCCATTTGAATAAATGTAACTTACACAAGAGTTGACTCCCAAATCTTTATTGATTCAATGAGACTACTCTTTAGCAATTTACTATGCTAAGCAACAGGATTTTGGCCATTGTGTGGCTATATAATTATTGATTCAACCAGATTCAAAGGTATTTATGTTTGTCACATGCTTCATTCTTTTGTTTTCGATTTTTAACTGCATTTTGGGCCACTTGATTTATATTGATCACCATGAACTTTCTCAACATTCATTTTAGACTAATCTACTACACTAACTTTAGCAAGTAACTTTTGCAGATTATTTAATTTGTCAACTACCCTGTTTCCCTGAAATTAAGACCTAACCTGAAAATAAGCCCTAGTATGATTTTTCAGGATGCTCATAATATAAGCCCTGCCCCCAAAATAAGCCCCAGTCAAGTGAAACCCTGCCCTCCACCATTGGGCAGCAACAAGAAGATGACATGACTGTATTTGAATAAATGTAGATTGTTGTCCATGAAAAAAAAATCCCTTGAAAATAAGCCCTAATGCATTTTTGGAACAAAAATTAATATAAGACCCTGTCTTATTTTTGGGGAAACATGGTAGTAGTAATGTTTGCATACTGGACGTTGTTGATAAGCTCTGTATTGACAATAGTCCTATTCAGTTGTTGGCAAATCATATATATTTCACAGAGGTAAAGGAGAGCACTCTAGCCTCATCCTTCTAATTCCCATTGTATCATTCTCTTACTTGTGGCGCCTTGCTGTCTAATAGGTGAGGATGCTGATTTCGCATGGTTCTGACTCATGTATATTACTGGCATAGATAAAAGGTGCTTTCCTTTTAGACCCACTGGTCTTTTTAAGTAGGATAATGACAAAAGGAAAAAAATAGGGAATGGAACTTAAAGCATTCCTTCCTACTTGTGGTAAGTATACACTATCTGAATAGGATAATGATACCATTGTTTGAACTACCAACTGTTTCTCTAAAGACCCAAGCAACTGTTTTCTCTAAATCCAGCTATTAGTTGGAACTAGCATTTGGATTTCACCCCAGGCGGTGCAAATATCTGCTGTGGCCAGCTTTGGTTGATTGCCCAGCTGCACTCCTACCTGGAAAAGAAATGCTTAACTGGAGTAGTTTATGCATCTCTAAAATAAACTACTGTACATTCTCTGCATAGGACCTGTCCTTGAAATCAGTATAGAAACTTCAGCAAAATGTGGCTGTCAGACTAATCAGAGGTACCAGCAGAAATGAACACATATCCCCAGTCTTTATGTGACTTCATTGGCTCCCTATTAGTTTCCATGCCTGGTTCAAGGTGCTACTTATGATCTATAAAGTTTTAATGGTTTAGGACCTCAATACTTGTCTCTCCCACAAAACAGCTGCCGATCCCACCTGCTCCTTGCAGTCTTTGGTGTTAAAAATGGTGACACTTACGTAGGACAAAATAGCTAAAATCAGGAGCAGTACTTTCTTGGTTGTTGCCCCTTCCCTCTGGAACACGCTTCCTACAGAAGTTTGTCACATGCCATCTCTTTCAGTTTTTAGGAAATTATTAATTTTAAAAAAAATCACAATTAATTAAGGTGGCCTTTTAATAGTGTTTTTAACCACTGACCCCCAGATTCCCAAATTTTTTTTGTTTAATTTTGTTTGTTTTAAGCTAGTGACAGGATTTTACCTGTTTTATTGTATTTATTGCATATTTTATTGTTGATTTTAATGTGATTTGACATCTTGTGAACCACCCAGAGAGTGTTTGCACTAATGGGGTAATATACAAATTGAATGAATAAACGAAGGAAGGAAGGAAGGAAGGAAGGTAGGTTCCAAACCCCTGGATAAGACATGCATACCCAGGATATTTTTTTACTTCCCATCTCCAAAAGGAAGATCTGTTTTTGAAAGTCATCTCAATCTTAAAACTTGTTTGCTCTGTGCTGTGGAGGATGGGGTGGAGCTGCTTTTAAAAAACGTAACCTCAGATCGCTTTTAGACATATGGAACTATTCCAGCAATTCTTTTAGTCCCTATCTATCTATCTATCTATCTATCTATCTATCTATCTATCTATCTATCTATCTATCTATCTATCTATCTATCTATCTATCTATCTATCTATCTATCTATCTATCTATCTATCTATCTATCTATCTATCTATCTATCTATCTATCTATCTATCTATCTATCTATCTAGTGAATTAAATCACAATTTGATAATTTAGCTACAATTTAAACCAGTTTTGAGTCTGTAACAAATTAAGAACAGTCAAATACAACAGAGGAAATAAAGTAGTGCTCCTCCTAAGATAGTTAATTAATCTCACAGCTAGAGTGGTTCCTCATAGGGGGAGATTAAAGGCAATCAGCTGCTACCCACAGTCAGTTTCCAATTTCTTCTGAACTGAGGAAAAGACTTCTCCAACAATTATTAAAAAACTGTTGAAGTAAAGCAAATTCTCACATTCAGGTTTTGTGACATCATACACCATCTAATGGAGTATTGTTAATTCTGATGTGCCAGATTTCCTCCATTATAAAGTGAACATGCATACTTGTTGGAATATTTTTCAATATTCAAAAGAACATAAACAAATGTAGAAGGAAAGACATCTCAGACCAAAATACTGTAGATCAATGAATTAATATCCTCTTCTAAGCAGTGGCCAAAAGAACAGATGGTTTACAAGGAAGTGTAAATCTCCTTTCCCTGTATCTTTAGCCTCTTGCACTACTCTTCACTAAACCCAGTATGTGCTTGCAACTTTTGGAGTTCAACATTTAACACATAGTCTGTTTCCCTGAAAATAAGACCTAGTACGATTTTTCAGGATGCTTTTAATATAAGCCGTACCCCAAAAATAAGCCCCAGTCAAGTGAAACCCCACCCTCCACCATTGGGCAGCAACCAGAAGATGATGACATGACTGTATTTGAATAAATGTAGATTGTGGTCAATGAAAAAAAAATAAAACATCCCCTAAAAATAAGCCCTAATGCATTTTTGGAGCAAAAACTAATATAAGACCCTGTCTTATTTTCAGGGAAACATGGTAGGAAGCAGAATACTTGTTTTAATGCATATAAAATATATCTTCCTCTAAATTTTTCTGTCATAGCCTTATGCTGCACTCCTATATTGACTTTATTGGTACAAGTCTCACTGAACTGAATGATATTGATTTCGAAGTATACATATACAGGATTGTGCTGTCAGTCTGTATGTCACTTTATAATAATATTTTATTCAGCTCTGCTTGTGGTTTTCGATTTGTAGTGGTCTTATTGTATGTTATTAATTTTGTTGCTGTTGTTCTGAGAGCTTAGACTCCACAGAGGGTAATAAATACTGTAAATAAATAAATACTGTACAGAACTTGAGGCAATATGTGCAGCACATATTTAAAGAAGCCCATATTAATATGTTTTCCCCCATCTCATGATTTCCTAGCCTGTTTGATTATGTTTATACATTATTTTTCCCCTAAAGGTTAGGCTAACAATTTCATATTAAGAGTATCACAAAATAGTATATCTGTTTGCCATCTGTGGCTTAGCATGCATTACAATTATTCAAATGACTTGCAAATGTTGTCAATTATATCCAGCTAAACAGAAAAATCACTTCTGACCTTCTGATTATCGGCGTTTGTTCCAACTGCTAAACAATTTCCATATCCACAAGCACATGAAGAAATGATGAACTGGCAGTCAAACATAGGTGAAAGGGACTGCAGTATTGATCTTGGTACAATTTTCATATTCTTAAATGATTCCAGTTTCAAAACAAAACCATTTTTTCTAATGAGTTCATATGACTATAAACTAAAAGAAGAGAATCACTTTCAGAATGAAATTATTTTTAGAAAGCAGGAAAAATCCATTAGCAAAATTCACTGAATGTTCTGAACAGGGGGAAAAACATTCAGAGAACAGGACAGGGGACCTATCTTTAATCCACACAATGCAGCTCAGGGTTATGTAGGGTTTGCAGGTGGGAGCGAGAAATGCAGGCAGGGAGGGAGGAGTGCCAGGAAGAAACTTGAACTTGTTGAAAAACAGCCATAACAATTACTTTGTGTTTGGGTAACAAATGGACACAAAGGTATCCTGTAGGTCAGGGGTCCCCAACCCCTGGGTCGCTGCCTGGGCTGGACCGGGCCGTGGAGACAGATCTCCCCCCCCCCACATGCACTCCCACCCTCCCAAACAGCCCCTTGGTGCATGCATGCGATTGTGTTTGTGTGTGTGCCTCCCACTACTTTGCGAGTGTGCACGAATGCCCCCCGAGTGCCCGCCCGCCCCACCCCTTTGTGCATGTGGATGCCCTGCCTTCCCCATGGAGTTAAAAAGGTTGGGGACCACTGCTGTAGATCATCTTGACTGCAATATTCAGGTCGCCCTTTGCTATGTAAACTGACATAGTTTTTCCTGCTGGCAATGTTCACATGGTATTGTGCAGCAATATCAGGGCATTTATTGAAGTTCTGAATTGTGGATACAGAAGCACAATATCTCACATTTATAAACTGCAAGTTTCTTTTGAAGAATTCAGAAACTATAGTTTGTGTTCTCTCTCTCTCTCTCTCTCTCTCTCTCTCTCTCTCTGTGTGTGTGTGTGTGTGTGTGTGTGTTCCTCAGTAACAACTGCAAACAGAGTGACCTAGGCTACAGCACCCTTAGCTGCAGTGTGTGGATTAAAGATAGGCCCCCTGTCCTTTTCCTTGAATATTTTTTTCTTTTCATGTTCAAAAAGGTTCAGTAAATTTTGCTAATGTCCCCCCCCCCCCCCGCTTACTAAAAGGAATTTCATTCTGATAGTGACTTTGAACGGAATTTCCTGGCTTTTTTAAAATGAAAGTTTAAGTATATGTACACTACACACACATTCCAACAGCAAATTCCCTCATGTATAATTACCCAGTGTTAGACTGCCCCAGAAGAGGACTGCATTATCTGTAATATGGTTGCTAGTGGAGGGCAGAACCAAGAACAGCTGGGATTTGTCTACAGTCTCTCTATGCCAAAATATTTTGAAATGCTGTTTTGAAGTTAATGAAATGGTGAAGCAAAAGTGTGAGTGCAACAAATGCAGCAGAGGAACACACACACCATTTGACCTCTCAGGTAAGCTAATGTTGGTATGCCTGCTCTTCAGAATGCAGACTAGAAAGCTATCTTCCAATTTCCAAACTCTTGCTCTACAAACATGTTGCCTGCGTGCTTCCCAAAATATGTCTCCTTGCTTTTCGAAAGAAAAAAGGGGAGGTGGGAGTTAGCAAGGACTGTCACTTGAAACCAAGGCCAAAATCATCCATACTGCTTAAAACACTGCCTGTGAAGAAATATGGAAGGGGAAAATCAACTCATTTGAGATGAACCTTACAGATACCACAGTCTACCAGAAAGGCTAATACAGTAATTGGGTCCTTGATCAAGTCAAATCTAAATTCTCACTATAGCAAAAATCAGTAAATTAAGGATATCCTACCTTGCTCATATAATGAGAATACGGAACTGATAGGAAAAGACAATATTACTAGGAATAGTGGTATGGGGGGGCAGCAGGCAAAAAGGTACATGAGAAGGGTTGCCTATGGGGGGAATGGAGATTGCGGCAGAAGAGTATGACACAATGTTAGCTGTGCTAACATCAAGTATGTAAATCCATTCCCAGTCACAAAGCCAAAAACAGTAATTTCACAGCCTACATAGCTGAGCTTCTGAATATTTGTTCTGTGTTCTTTTATATATATATATATATGTTCAATATCTATTTTTTAAAAAAGCTAGTATTGTTTTTCTGTCTCCATTTTTACAACTAGATACAGAAACCCTCCTCCTTGATTCTGATAAGCCTTTTGGCCAGAAAGTAACTAAAAAGTTAGCTAAGAGTCAGTTAATTACATCCTGATTCACAGGATCAAAAGTTCAAATTGTCCCAAACCTGGTGCTGACTCCCCCTCAGAAAACATATGTAAAGAGATTGTTTGGTTCCAGAAATTTTGTGAGATACGTGGCAAAATATCCCCCTTTCTGGAGGACTGTCATTCCATTAATTTCTTTAAGCACACTTTTAAAAAACGTTTTAAAGAATTACCTGTCTTTTTAATCTGCTTCTCCCTCCCCACTTCCTGCAAATGTATAAAATGTTCCATTTTGCAAAGCTCCTCCTGGCTAGCCTGTATTACACATGCTCAGTCTTATAACAAAGCAGCCAATTTTCTCTCTTGAAAGGCCTTTTTTGAGGATTAGTATTTCAGCTTCTGCAGCCTGGATTCTTTCCAAATTAAGAAGTTGTTTGGTGCCAATCATTCTCTATTAACATAAGCAAGATTGATATTTTGAATTTATATGATTGCTTTTTAATCTGTGGATGTTTAACATCACCTAAATTTTTGAACAAGAGCTGTAAATACTTTTATTTTTTAAAAAAATCATAACTTAAAAACTTCCCCCAATTTCCCCCAAACAACAACAAACTATATGGCACTGATATGAAGTATAGTTTCAAAGTTATAATTTTTTGTTTGGGTTGCCCCCATTTTTAGAAATACCTTATAAAATGTTGATTTGCCTTAAAGCACAAGATCATTTCTACACCCTAGTGCAGCAATAATCAGAGACCTCAGTCAAGTTTCCTATGAGGAAACAGCATTACACATATATGATACCACTTTTCCTGATAGGTGAGAGAAACTGAATTGGCTGTTGGAGCCTCTTACAGTACTACTGTCTCTGCCTGTACTTAGGTCTGTATATGTCAAAACCTTGCAAATCTCCTCCTTCCAATAGAAACCAACATGGATTGATATGCTCCTGCAGTTTCTTCACCATTAGAAAAAGTTGAGGCGGGTGGAGCACCACAATATAGTAATAGAAACTACAGGTACTCATATCAGTGAATGGCCAGTCCAGTCATTATTTTTATTGATATGAGGCATTGACTATGGAAATACAGACCTGACTGCATTAAAAAAAATGTATTGTTGCGAACCTTTTGTCATTGCATTGTATAATATACAATTCATAATGTTACAAAATGCACAGAATATGACAGGGCAAAAACTATGAATGTAAACTTAGATGTAGAGACTTTAGAATCCAAAATAAGTTCAGACTTCCTCCTGCTATCTAATTAAATTAGTAATTAACTAATCACAAACATGCATGCACTGAAGCAACAAAAACAAATTAAAATTTACTTACTTTTTCCCGCTCTTTGTACATCTGTGGCAATCTCTTCTCAATTTGATGAGCAGCTTCTTTATTTAATATCTGCTTTTGCATAGTGGCTGTTAGAGATTCAGGATTTATGTGTGGGTTTCCAATGTGTGAAAACTGGAATTTATTATTAAGAGAAATAGAGACAAAAAAACCACAATGACAATTTTTTAAGGAGATGCATGTCTATATATTTTTTATTATTTGTATTACAGCAACACCTAGAGGCTCCATTAAGAAGCAGGATCTGATTCTACTTTCACTGAATATGCGTACAGCAGCAACAACAAAAAACCCAGTACACATTTCTTGCTTTCAGAACTTGTTTATATATGATGATTACATGTTGGAAAGGGGTAGAACTCATAATTATTTCATAACAAACAAAAACACCTCTGAGTAGTAGAGTGACCGTTCTGGAAACAACCCAACTGAAAAAAACGATGAAACTATGTTCTACTTTATTTATTTATTTATTTATTTATTTGATTTATATCCTGCTCATCTTATCAAATTGACCACTCTGAGCGGCTTTAGGCACATCATAAGAAGACAGGATTCTTTGGAAAAAGATGATAATGATGGGGAAAATGGAAGGCAGCAGGAAAAGACAACAACCAAATATGAGATGGATTGGCTCCCTAAATGAAGCCACAGGTTTGAATTTGCTAGAACTGAGCAGGGCTGTTCAGGAGCAGACATTTTGGAGATGACTCTTTCATAGGGTTGCCGGAAGTCAGGGCTGACTTGGTGGCTCATAGCGACAAGAAATTAACATGAGGCAGGGTCTTCAAACTTATTTTTTACCATCTTCCTGGAAAGATGCTGAAGGCAAGGACAACAACTGTGCAGGACATAAGCTGCATGTTATAGCACCTGGCCATTACCAGCTTCAAGGTGGACCTGAGAATTTGTACTAATGCTATGTGCACTTTCCCGTAGAATTGTTGCAATTTAGGACACTCAGAAAAAGAAATTCCAACAACAGTTCCTACTTGTCAGTTGCATTTCTGCCAGAAGAAACAAAGACAATGAGTCATTTTCCTGAAGACTGAAGATACACCCCTCAAGCAAACTGATGGGGCGTTTAAAAGAAAATGAAGGAGGGGAATAATCTGGAAAGGGATGTGTAGGAAAATGATGCACATTAAGGAAAATATTGTTTGGCTACTATCTTGTTCAATATTGATTCATATGGCACTCAAGCTGGTGAAGCAACCACAGTAAAATGTGACTATATTCACCCACCAGCTTGTTGACTGTCACAGCCTTTTTTTCTTCCTTTGTATCAGAGTGTTGCACAATTTAAAGTTATGGACGTATATGAAATATAGGTTAAATGAAAAACAAATTAAAACGTTAAAATAATTAGACTAATTTTGACCAGAAGCAGGCTACTTCAACAGCATTATCTCATCCATTTATTATGTCTTCTTTTGAATACATGGAGGGGCACAAATTGCATGCACGTAAATGATGCATGTATTGAATTTCTGTATAGTCACAGAAACTTTGTTCTACATCCAAGTAGCCTAATTTTACTAAGTCATTCTTACTCTTATTCCCACATGTTTAGCTAAAAAAGTGAGCTAATGTGAAATGCAGGAAATTAAGCAGCTGTATGGGAATTTAATCTGCTCATCCTGTTCCTAGTGCAAGAGTCAAACCTCCTCTTTTCATGTTTATTTGTGCAGCAAGAATTTTATTTATTTTATTTATTTATTATTTTATTTTATTTATATCCCGCCTATCTGGTCGGTTAAGACCACTCTGCAAAGCTGCATGTTTGTTTTTATTCAAAACCTTTTAGCTTTCTTTAGATTATAGTAGTCTGGAGTTCACTTTTTCTGTTAAAAGTAGCAAGTACTGTAAAAGCAAGAAAATGAGATAAAGATTCATATGTTGTGCAGGAAGGCAGCCCTAGAGGATCTCTAATTCTAGACTTAAAGCATTTTCTCATCTGGCCCCCAAATTATGGAATTCCGCAGTACCTTTGCGTGGAACTAGAGTTGGACAAATTCAAATGAGACCTAAAAAACTACTTGTTCAACCTGGAACCATAGGGGTTGACCATGGAAATAGACAATTATTGAGATAGAATTACTGTACTTCAATTATTACATTATTATAATTATTTTGATTGTTGTTATTTTCTTATGGAATAATAATTGTTTACTGTATGTTTTTATCATTGTAATTATGTTATGGTTGTATTTTAACGTTTTTTGGCTATTGGATTGTGTAGAGTGTAACAACAACAACAACAACAACAACAACAACAACAACAACAACAACAACAACAACAACAACAACAACTCTATAATAGTTATAGAGTGGCATATCCTGCTCATATCTGTTAGCTCCCAAACAGAGTGTTAGTTCTTACAAATTATTTTAAGTAACAAAATCAACATTGTGTTTCTGGTATATTGAAATGGAATGCTTCTTGCATCATTAACATCACTGAACTGTGAAATTATTATTATTATTATTATTATTATTATTATTATTATTATTATTATTATTATTATTATTATTATTATTATTATTTATTGTATTTATACCCCACCTATCTAGTCATTTCGACCACTCTAGGCGGCTAGATTTGATTTATTTGATTTGATTTATTTGCCACCTTTCTCCCCATAGGAAGGTTAAGGCAGCTCACAGTCAATTAGATTGCTCACAGTTATTCAGTTATTGGCACTACCTGTTCCTTAGTTAGAAGAATGGTCACTGTAGAATTACGAAACGTAGAGCGATTCCTTGTACAGTACTAAAAGACTAGTGGCAAGTGTAGGTAATGTATTACTCTCTCCTGTTCTCTAATCTTTCTTTCAGACTAGGTTGTTCTTCAACACATACCATGAGTCGGGCATAACCACTAACATAATGACACAGAGGTTTCCTCTGAAAGCCTCGCCTTACCCACGCACCATCTTGTGCCGTGCTGGGGTTGGCTTGCCTCCCTTTGGGCATAGCTTCCCACCTTATCCACCACTTTGGCTACTGTTGCTGTCATGTGGGGCTCCACTTGACCAGGGACCTGGAAGGAGAGGTGGGATCCTCCAGCCAATGGCCTCCCAATGACGCTGAGGTGTCTGTAGTTGCCATGGCCACCTCCATCTAGCTAAGTCTTCTGCATCTTCCAAGATGGCATTCTAGAACTTTTGAGTAACCCTTTCTCTGGCTGACAAGCTTTGTGCTATCAAATCAACCCATTCCAGGGTGTGAGGCCACCCTGAGCTCAGTCTTATATTGAGGATCAGGGCAGCTCTGCTTTAAGCCTTTAGACTGGTTATTAATTCTAGTTTCACCAGGAAAGTCCACTTGTGGTAAGAGGATCTTGCAGAATAAAGGCCATAAAACCACAAAGGATGCACTTTGGAAGCCAGCTTTGGCAGCAGCCCTTACTGATTCTTTACTAATATGATCCAGCTGAGATATTGAGTGGTGCCTGCCAATGTCATGAATAGAAGGAATGTGTGTCTGAGGAACTGAGAGGCTGATCTTTTTGTTCTTTGGTTCTAAGCCATTTGGGCACATTTTAGTGCTTGTTGCAAAGAGAGATAAGAAAAAGGCTTTATCTACTTTAAAACAAGTAGAGCATAAAACAAAGCCAGCAAGAGTTCACTGCTTGAAGCCTAACATGTAGGCACGGGAGTCTAAAAGCCCAGAATGGTTTCATGCCATGCAGACCAGAGACAGTTCACATTCTCGGAGCTGGATCTTCCTTCAGTATTGGAAGACAAAAATACAGCCTGTTACCTGATGTCATACAGTCAAACTGGCAGACTGGAGAGCCATTTTACCTTTGTAGTAGTTTGGGTTCAAACCTTTCAAGATGCATGGGTACAGAAGACATCTTCCTGGGAGTCTACTGTTAGATTCCTTGGACTCTTCTGGGTTTCAAGAACTCAACGGTACATCTCCCAGTGTTGGCAGAGATCTATCATTGTTTTGGACCACAGACCTCACTGCTCTGAGCCAGAGATTTTCAAGAGTTTACTAAGTTATTATTTTTTTCTCAGTGCCTCAAAAGAATGAACAATTATGTGTTTCAGTGGTTAACAAATCAAATCGTAATGTATTTATCAAAAATTAATATTCTAGAAAAACCTCAGAGAACATGTTTTATCACCACAATCCTATGAGAAGTAATCACCATATGTTTTCCATACAAGGCTACTAATACAAAGTGTTGATGGAAAAGGGGGGGGAACCCCTAAAAATAATGTGAAATTTATTTACGGGAGTCAAAGAAACGAATGAAATTACCAATATAACACCTATATACAACCGAGGATGTATACACGTGACCTTCACCACAGCCTTTAATGGATTTTTATGCTTAGTGGCATGTCTCTTTCTCAGGCAGTAATTGTTTTGAAAAACAATTAAGCCAGTGGTTCTTAACGTGGGCGATAATGCCCCCCAGGGGGCGATTTCATTTTTCAGCGGGGTGGTAGAGCGAAAAGGGGCGGTGTGGGGGCACTGGAGCAGAAGGGGGACGGTAGGGGGGCGCTGGAGCAAGATGGCTGCAGCCTTTTTACAATGAAGATGGCTGCAGCCTTTTTACAGTGTGCATGAATATATATTTTCCTCCAATTTTAATTTAGTTTCAGACTTTTTGTCTTGAAATTTTTAGTTCCTGCATTTGTTTTTATGCCCTTTTTATATTCCTTTTTTTGTCTTAAAATTCACTTGCAACTAAATCATTAAATGTTACTTTTTGGGGGGCATTTCATTTTCTTGGAATTTAATTTTGTTTTCAGGGGTCATTGGATTTAAGTGTCTTAAATAAATAAATAAATAAATAAATAAAAAATAAAAAAAGATATCACTGCGGGGAGGGGGGCGATGATAACTTCCTCAATGGCTCAAGGGGGCGTTTCTTTCAAAAAGGTTAAGAACCACTGAATTAAGCAATACAATAAAATAAACAGCAACTTTTGGCATGAAATTTCTCACGTACCCACAAAAAATACAAATAACCCACGTTCATTCTAATCACATACATGTTTTTAGCATACAGGCATTTCCCCCCCCCCCCCCCCGTGTCATGGCATTCAGCTGTGCATTTCTTCGGGTGAAAAGGTATGGACTTCTCTGCTGGGCTGTACTGCACGGCAAGACACCTGAAAACATCATCATTGGGCTAGTACAGCCATTCACTTAAGTTACTTTGCGAAAATGCAATCACTGCGAGCCGGACCACGCCGTTCTTTCACCACACCTGGACTATTATGACATTTGCGTTCCCAGCCTTGTATTCAACTTTTACACGCCCCCAAGCAATTTCCATCAGTTCTCGCGAGACTCTGCCGTCCCCCACGCGAGACTTTAAGTGAGGGACGCTGTAAGGAGCCAACGAAACAGAGCAAAGCCTTGGAGGGGGCGGGTTCTAGGTGGGAATAGTTCTTTCGAGCTCTTTCCGGTTGATTCCAGGACGCAGCCGCCCGGTCAGCCGAAGGGAACACGGCGGTCTTCTCCCTCCTGTTAGTCCAGCGAGGCGAGCCGAGGGAATGGGGGACCCTCGGGGAGCAGGGGCCGAGGGGCCCGTCGCTGGGAAAGGCGACCCGGCAGCTAGTGCGCCTCAGCCAGAGTCGCTGAAAGGAGAACGAGAAAAGTCGAAACAGGTAACGAGAGAAGTCGAAACAGCGGCTGGCGGCCGCTGTCAAGGAGAGTGGCACGCTTTCCTTTTCAGTGCCTCTTTCTTTTAAGGGTCGCTTCACGCGTTGCCAAATCGGCGTGAAACTCGCGTCTTCGCGTATGCCTTATGCTAGTTTTCGGGGGAAAGGGTTTTTGGTAACGTGTGAACGAAGCAGGGAACCATTGAGCAGCTGGTCTCTTCGCACGCGTGTCCGGTTCTGTCCACGGAGTCTGGGACCGCGGGAGACGCCCATCCAGAGTTTGTACACAAAACCAGGGATTTGGCCTCTCACGTCCTCCATCCTTGACGTGTTTTCTTATTCTCTCCCAGCCCCACGTGTTGCTTGTTTGGTTTCAGTTTATTCTTCCCAGGTGTTAAAGGAAGGGAGCGTCGTGAAGAAGCTGGCTCTGAGGTGGGGGTTCAAAGGAATGCACGGAGATCTTAAGTTAAAACGCTGGGATGCAGCCCCAGACCTGCCCCATGCCCTAACAAGGAAACACAGATAGGTGCCTGACCCACTCTGTGTCCTCCTGGTGCCCCTCTGACCTGATCTTTGTCCTTGTGCACTTCTATACCCTTGATGTTGTAGTCACTATATAGTGGACAAAGTGACAGATTAGGACTCGGGAGGCCTAGGTTTGAATGCTTTCTTGGCCATAGAAACTCATAGAGGGGTGACATTGCTAAAGCCTCTCCTGAAATATCTCACTTACATTGAAAATCTTATTAGGGACATTTAGGATTTGATTCAAACTAGATGACACATAACACACACAACAGATTTCCATGAAAAAAACCATTCTCACAAACATGGAAGGTACAAATGGCTCTGACCTTGGTTGCCGGCTGCACAGTGCCATCAATTTTGGCAACATGGGAATTAGAAGGATTTTACTCTGTCCACAGGAAGAATTTTAGTGGCTGTACCAAAGCCAGTAGGCAATAGGATAAAAAGGTGGAGAAAAACAGACATAGTACCCAAGTTCTGACCTAGCCAATTAGAGCTACAGTTGTGTTCAAAATTATTCAACCCCCACTGAAATTGAATGTTTTGGCCATTTTGACATTGATTTTGATCATTCAGTCATCTTGCTTACATTTACATGAAAGAGGCACTTGTAGGTCAGAGAAATATAACCTTAAGTTTATAATGAAATAACCACAAATGTCTTTTCTGTGCTCACATCATTATTAGTTTTTATTCAACCCCCAAGTGACATTCAATCTTAGTACTTAGTACAACATCCTTTTACAGTTATAACAGCTTTTAAACGTGAAGCATAGCTTGACACAAGTGTCTTGCAGCGATCTACGGGTATCTTCGCCCATTCTTCATGGGCAAAAGCCTCCAGTTCAGTCAAATTCTTAGGCTTGCGCACTGCAACTGCTTTCTTTAAGTCCCACCAGAGGTTCTCAATCGGATTTAAGTCTGGTGACTGCGATGGCCACTCCAAAATGTTCCAGCCTTTCCTCTGCAACCATGCTCTAGTGGACTTGGAGGTATGCTTGGGATCATTGTCCTGTTGAAAGGTCCAACGTCTCCCAAGCCTCAGGTGTGTGACGGACTGCATCACATTTTCATCCAATATCTCCTGGTACTGAAGAGAATTCATGGTACCTTGTACACGCTGAAGCTTCCCTGTACCTGCAGAAGCAAAACAGCCCCAAAGCATTATTGACCCTCCGCCATGCTTCACAGTAGGCAAGGTGTTCTTTTCGTCATATGCCTTGTTCTTCCTCCTCCAAACATAGCGTTGATCCATGGGCCCAAAGAGTTCTAATTTTGTTTCATCAGTCCACAGAACACTATCCCACAACTTTTGTGGTTTGCCCACATGACTTTTGGCATTCTGCAGTCGACTCTTCTTATTCTTGGGAGACAGCAAGGGGGTGCGCCTGGGGGTTCTGGCATGGAGACCTTCATTACGCAGTGTGCGCCTTATTGTCTGAGCTGAAACTTCTATACCCACATCTGACAAATCTTTTTTCAGTTCCTCAGCAGTCACACGGGGACTTTTCACCACTCTACGCTTTAGGTAGCGCACAGCAGTCGAAGTCAGCATCTTCTTTCTTCCACGACCAGGTAGCATTTCAACAGTGCCCTTTGCCTTGAATTTGCGAATGATGCTTCCTATGGTGTCTCTTGGTATGTTTAACTTCTTTGCAATCTTCTTATAGCCATTGCCCTTTCTGTGAAGACAAATCACCTCTTCTCTTGTCTTCCTGGACCATTCTCTTGACTTCACCATGTTTGTAACCACACCAGTAAATGTCTAGAAGGAGCTGAGTATCACAGTCATTTTAAAGCTGCCTAATTGGTGCTTATTATGCTTGATTGGTGCTCGGTGACATCCAGAGGTGTTTTCAATACCTGATCGAAAACACCTGAATGATCCTCTCTTCTTCAGAGTGGTAGTCTTTAAGGGGTTGAATAATTGTGGCAATGAAGAAACCACAAAAGAAACATTTACTACTGTATTACATAAACAATTGATGTTATTTTAGTTGCATTTGGTTCTTTAAAACGTCCTTGTAGGATTTCATTCTGAATACAATTCCAAATGTACACTATAGTCCCTAAACCCCTTTACAGCATTGGGGGTTGAATAATTTTGAACACAACTGTAGTACAAGTGGCATGCAGCCCTTCATCCATAAACTCTGTCACACATACTACTAATACTAGATTAACTAAGATAGATAATAAGGAAAAGATAGTTCTAGAATGTAAATCCTAACTAGCAGTGATGTTGCATTTCAACTCGTGCATCTACACAAAGTGGCTGTAGAAGTGGCTGCAACAGGATATACAGAGCATGGTGATCCCATTTTTAAGTCATCATAGTGCCTCACTGAAGTGTCCCGAGTAGCTCTTTAGCTTCATGGTGATGTTCATCTACCACTTGTGTTCTTCTATGGTGCCTGAAGCGTTGTCTTGTTAATGTCTCTTCTAGTTCAGATCACTGAGCATCTTTGGCTGAAAGATTTTTAATCAAATGCTGGATGGAACATAAAATATTTGTGTGAATGTTGCTCCACCCCATTGGCTACCAGTGGATTTTTACTTCTTCTGTGGTTGCTCTGGAGTTATTCAGATACCCCTGATTTGGTCCATTTTTGCATATTTGTCCTAAGACAGTATTCATCTCTGTTAAAATGCATGTGTGGATCACAGAAGCTTATGCTATAATAATTTTGGCAACCTTTAAAATTATACAGGGTATCTTTTTCCTACAGCATGCTAACAGGGTTACATTTTGGGCAATTTAAGCAGATTTATTTTTAAGACTCAGCTTTTTATCCTGCCCTTTTATAACTCTATGGATGTATCCAGTTGCTGTTATTTAGTCATTAAGTCATGTCCGACTCTTCGTGATCCCATGGAACAGAGCATGCCAGGCCCTCCTGACTTCCACTGCCTCCCGGAGTTGTGTCAAATTCATGTTGGTAGCTTCAATGACACTGTCCAACCATCTCATCCTCTGTTGTCCCCTTCTCCTCTTGCTGTCACACTTTCCCAGCATCAGGGTCTTTTCCAGGGAGTCTTCTGTTCTCATGAGATGACCAAAGGACTGAAGCCTCAGCTTCAGGATCTGTCCTTCCAGTGAGCACTCAGGGTTGATTTCCTTCAAAATGGACAGGTTTTTTCCCTTTGCAATCCAGGGGGCTCTCAAGAGTCTCCTCCAGCACCCCAATTCAAAAGCATCAATTCTTTAGCAATCAGCCTTCTTTATGGTCCAGCTCTCACTTCCATACATCGGTACTGGAAAAACCATAGCTTTGGCTATGTGGACCTTTGTCAGCAAGGTGATGTCTCTGCTTTTTAAGATGCTGTCTAGGTTTGTCATCACTTTCCTCCCAAGAAGCATACATCTTTTAATTTCATGGCTGCTGTCACCATCTGCAGTGATCCTGGAGCCCAAGAAAATAAAATCTGTCACTGCCTCCATCTCTTCCCCTTCTGTTTGCCAGGAGATGATGGGGCTACTGGCCATGATCTTAGGTTGTTGTTGTTGTTGTTGTTGTTGTTGTTGTTTTTTGATGTTGAGCTTCAGACCATTTTTTGTGCTCTCCTCTTTCACTCTCATTAAGAGGTTCTTTAATTCCTCCTCACTTTCTGCCATCAGAGTGGTATCATCCGCATATCTGAGGTTGCTGATATTTCTTCAGGCAATCTTAATTCTGGTTCGGGATTCCTCCCCTCCAGCTTTTTGCATGATTTTTTTCTGCATAATTTAAATAAGCAGGGGGACAATATACAGCCTTGTTGTACTCTTTTCCCAATTTTGAAGCAATCAGTTGTTCCATATCCAGTTCTGACTCTTACTTCCTGTTCCACATATAGATGTCTCAGGATATAGATAATATGGTCAGGCATTCCCATTTCTTTAAGAACTTGCCATAGTTTGTTGTGGTCCACACAGTCAAAGGCTTTTGCATAGCCAATGAAGCAGAAGTAGATGTTTTTCTGGAACTCTCTGGCTTTCTCCATAGTCCAGCGCATGTTAGCAATTTGGTCTGTAGTTCCTCTGCCCCTTCGAAATCTAGCTTGTAGTTCTGGGAGTTCTCGGTCCACATACTGCTGAAGTCTACCGTGTAGGACTTTGAGCATAACCTTGCTAGCATGTGAAATGAGTGCAATTGTACGATACATGTATCCAGAGCATTTCTCAAATTGCTTTTCCCTATCTTCTCTGTCACTGAACAAATGTATTTTGATCCCTCAAAATTAGTTAATGACATACAGTACTAAGAAACTCTTTCCTCTTTATTCAAATAGATATTGAGATACATTGGAAATCTTTACTGTAGTACGTGTTAGGGGTGACATGGCGTTATGTTTTGGTTGTAACTGAAAAAATGCATTCTTACCCTGCCTTATGGTTACAGGAAGTATTATGCATTTGTTACAGGGCTACTGTTTTATCTCCCATGTTGAGATAGGTAGGTTTAGTTTTGTTTCCCGTCCACAAATAAAACTACCCTGTTTATGTAGTTTCTGGCCCATACTAATTTAGCTGTGAAAGCTGGAAGGGAGGAGTGAGCTTCAGTATTTGATAGTAGATTGGGGATTAGATTCCCAGAAAGTTTAATGTATATCTCCACTGCTGTATCCTATTTATCTACCTTGTAGTTTGCAACATTCCTGACACCAAGTGATATATTAGTAGTCTTTCAAACTTTGTAGATCTAGGATTTAGCCTTAATATAAGATCAATTTGAATTTTTCAGTATCACTGCTGATCTTCCTCTTTTTTTATTTGCTTTGTATGTCTTCCTGTCTTCTTCTGCTTCTATCTGAATCTTTTATTTTTTCCTTCACTTGAAACGTAATGAAATAAAACATGGGAAAGATGATGCTACTGCCATTCTTACACATCAGTATGTTTTCAGGTGATGTTAGCAATAAGCAATGTTATATATTTGTTGGTGTACAGATTTTGGGGGTGAAATCCAGGCAGTGCTAGGTACAGTGGACCCTCTACTTATGGAATTAATCCATATTGGAACGGTGGCTGCAGGCCTAAAAGTCTGTAGGTCGAGTCTCCATTGACCTACAATGCATTGAAAACCAATTAATCCTGTAACTGGCTGTTTTTGTTCCATTTTTGTTCCATTTTGGGTTTTTTTCTGGTCTGTAGGTTGATTCTCAGGCTGCAAGTCGAACCTAAATTTTGCGGCCAGAGAAGTCTGTAATTCAAAGTCTGTAAGTCAAGGGTCCACCGTATCCATAAGCACTGTTGCAGTGGTCCAGTTGCTTTCTGAGGGACACACAGTTACCTTTCTCTTAATTATACCATTGCCCTAAATTCTCTGCTCTTTTCCTCTTTACCTAAACAAGTAAATGTTGTGGATTTATGGAATGTACTAGATAATTTGTTGCTGTAAGTAAATTTATTATCTGTTGCCCAAACTATTTCATGGGTGAGAATTTTAGCCATATTATATTTTGGGGTTATCTTTTGTTTAGAAAGAATTAGTTCCTAGATCTGAAGTGTCAACATCTTTTACTGTACATTCTGTGACTTTTTTGGAATGAAACTGCATTAATGTAAGCTGTATGTAATGACATTTGTAATAGAAGTCATTGAATTAGAATCTCTTAGCTAATTAAATGTTTCGTATTTTGTGAATTAGAGATCTGTATTATTTCTTGGAGGCAATGAAGTAAAAAGCAGTGCTGTTGTAAAATATTCATCTGCTCCACCACAAGCAGCGTTTGCTCGCCTTCAAGAGAAGACCGATCTGAAACTTCCTCCTGCAAATTGGTTACGTGAAAGTGCCAAACTGGGACCAGCAGGTGCTACTATTCTTGGAAACAGCAAGAAAAGCAAACCATTTTCAAGGTAAGTAGTAAAGATACTCAGGTGGGATAAAAGGCAGCTCATATAGTATGTGTTATAAATACATTGTAGGATTTTCAGAGTACTTAATTATTTTTAATGACAGTGTTAATTATGTTTTATTTATATACTCATATAGTTTTGTGAAGCTAGCAAATATTTGGCTCATTTCAGAAATATTTAAATTGCGGAGTTACTTTGTTAGTATGTGCATAAAAAGTTTGTATGTAGCTTTAATGTCCTGACATAGCAATCAGCTGTGAATAGAAGTGTAGCACAAAAACCTTGTTAGATTATAGTAAAACAAAGCTTCTTAAGTCTGCTTTGTATCCATAGTAGAAAATCATGTGCTCATAATTAGTATGATGAAATGTAGCAGAAAGGCCAAGCTGGTTGTGAACAAAAGTGGCTGAAATCCTGTTGCTTGGCATAATAAATTGCATTAAAATAGGCCCATTGAATCAGTGGGGATTTGGTGAGTCATCTTCTATAAATAACTAATGGTACAGGCAATTACTGTTGGACCTGGCTCCATTGGACACTTGGGCTGAAATCTTGTTGCTTAGTGTAGTCACACTAGAGTAGACCCAAACGCTAGCAAGTTGCAACTAGAGTAGGCCCATTTGAATCAGTGCAACTGATTGACTCATCAAATCCCCACTGATTCAGTGGGCCTACTCTAGAGTGAATTAAGCAGCAGGATTTCATCCAGCATTTTTAAAACATGATCTAAGCATTTGTTTACGTTATGTTCATTAGGGAAATCATGTATGTGTTGTTTGTTTAAATATATAAATGCAACCTGATTCTCCTGTACCACTCCCTGTAGTGTTTCAAAAGGGTCCTAATGGTGCAGGCAGAAGAGAAAGCAGCACAAACAGCCTCTTTCTTTCCATTATTAGAATGTCATACATGATCCAGCCCTCCATCTTAATATTTATATTTATGTTGTTGAAATGATTTGTAATAGTGAGTAAATATGTAATTATAATGTTGGTTAATGTTGATAATGGGCAAAATCCTGGAGACAGGCTCTGGAAATTAATTTAAATACATTGAAAGCTTCTTCTCCTCTCATCTCCTTTCAGGTCCTGAAGTTCCTTAGTCTCCCTTTTGTTCTGAGGGGGCCTCAACATGGGGGTAGGAGCCTGTTATAGTCAAAAATCACTGCCTGTGATCCTGATTCCAACAGTGGTAATTTGACAGTAATTTTTGACTATTAAAGGTTCCTCCCCCATCCCAAGCCTCCCGAGGCTTCACCAGAGCAAATGGGAACTGTAGGGAGCCTTGGAACCTGAAAGTGGATAGAAAGATTTCAATTTATTTAGCTTATTCCAGAATAACTAAGGCATCAAGATTTTGCCTATTATAGTAAAACTGCTTTGGATAAAGTTTAGTACTTGATAATTACTTCAAATGGTACATGATATATTTTTATTTTTTTAATTTATAATAGCTTTGGTATGGCGTATGATTTTATCGATTCAATAGGAAATGATGTGGATGTTGTATCTGACTCAGAGGTATGTATATTATGTGGTAACATAATGAAGGACATAACCTCAAATAGTTAGCATGACCATTTCGTTGGCCTTACCCTTAAGAAAGCTTACTGCTAAAATTACCCATAAAGAAACAAATCCTTATTTTGAGACTTAGAGTTTGTTTTGTTTTTAATCAGTTTTATCTGGAGGTGCATATGGTAAATTTATTTGTTGATGTTAGACATGTGCTAACTCTCAGGGAAAGGACTTCCAATGTTTTTTGTTAGCTGGAAGAAAGGTACTTTTGGCTCAAGCTGTGTCCAGGCACATTAGCAGCTGTCTGACTTCTGCTGCTTCCACTCTCATGATATCAGAGGGTGATGAACTCGTAATGTATTTTTGTGTGATAGTTGTTTCTATTTTTGACATAATTAAATGTGTAAATTTCCTGATACTGGAGTAGTAAATCTTAATATAACACAGGACACTTCTACATTTTAATTCTAAATAAAAATACAACTGTATTTGAAAGCAAAATCCAGTGGAAGATTGCTCTTTTGTTTGGAGAAAAGGCTTGGATTCAGTTGAACATTCATGAATGGGATGGGGTGAGGGGATAAACTTTCATCATTCTTCCTTTCCCTATTACCCTAGAAGTTACCTCCTGTACTATTCCAGAAAGCCATGGTGCCATCCTCTTGTGCTATTTTCAGGGGGAAGAAAAGAAAAAGGGAGAGTTAACACCTTGGAATATTTTGTTTCTGAGTGGAAATATGCAGGGTTCACTATGTAGGCATCTTTCAGTCTCAAGAGACTGTGGTATTGTACTCTGAATAGAGGTCTTGAAACAACGTCTGGTGTGGCTGAGAAGGCCTATTCGAGAGTGACAATCCCTTCCACGCTGAAGACAAACACAAACTGTCCCCTGTCCAGCTCCCTGATTTTGCTGGTTTCGGAACTGCCTCTTTGCCTCGGCCTGCTGGACAAGAGTGTCTTCAAATTGGGGGAGGCCATGCTGCACTGCCTGCCTCCAGGCTGAATGCTCAGATGTCAAAGTTTCCCATCTGTTGAGGTCTATTCCTAAGGTCTTCAGATCCCACTTGCAGGGTTCACTACTCTTTATACAAAGCAGAACTTTATCACCTGCATGAAAATGGGTAGAGAATTATATGTGACAGTTGTAATGGTATATTTTACTCTCTGGAATTTCCTTGTATTTTTGTAAGCTCTTTTCGTGTTATACAGTAGTACCCCCATATCTGCAGAACCAGTATCTGCAGTTTCAGCTATCCGTCATTGTCGCTGCTGCAGCCCAGCCCACAGTGTGCACATGCACTTTCTTCTTCCTTGCACTGTTCCCCACCTCTTGCTCTTTTTAATGGGTTTGCTAATATCCATGATTTCATCCATCTGCAGTGGGAGCATTGAACTATCCCCAGTTAATATAGGGGTCCTCTTGTATTAGCTATTGTTTTAATGTAGCTGGTGTGTAAAATATTAAATTTGAAACGGTTCTTGATGTATGTCTCTAAGGGTGCGTATCTTTTAAAAATGGATTGTAATCCACAAGAGATCACACTTAAATGCTTCCTGGGAGGGGAAATGAATGTTAACAGAGGTCTTAAAGGTCATTGCCAGGTGTGAAATGCTACATTATCAACAACTTGTGTCTAGGAAACAGTCTCTTTGTTTTGGGGCCATGTGCAAATGTATAAATTGTCATGTGGTACCACTCTTATGTCTGAGGAAGTGGACTTGTCCATGAAAGCTCACATTAAAATATTGCAATATAGTCTTCAAGGTGCCACGTTTTTATCTTTTTTTTCTTTTTTCTTTTTGGCCTGATATGCTAGCACAGACTAACACAGCTGCCTCTTTTAAAACGACAACTCTTAAATAGACAAGTTAGTCAAAGGTGGCCCAATCCTTTTGTTCTGTTGTTTGTTTTATAGGTTGCCTTTCTC
Source organism: Pogona vitticeps (assembly GCF_051106095.1). Lineage (NCBI taxonomy): Eukaryota > Metazoa > Chordata > Lepidosauria > Squamata > Agamidae > Pogona > Pogona vitticeps. Next base: position 72,990,538 of record NC_135785.1, read on the forward strand.
CCAATAAGGGGACCAAAGGCGTCTCACAATATTAAGAGACTAGTACTAAAAGCATAATAAGTAAAACTTCAAAAAACAATTAAATTATACACTAAATTAAAATACAATTATATAATTAAAAGCAGGTAAACATTAAAAACTGTCTTAACTCCTGTTTTTCTGTTAAAAGAAACAGTAGTAACTCAAATAATGTTGTAATTTTCATACTAGAGTAGTATTTTACTAGATGAGGAAAGGGGAGGAAACAGTATTTTAGGTGAACATACATGATTGGTAACAAATGAAGATAAGTTTGGAAATAAATGTGCAAAATATCCTCCTGATGCAGTAAAAAAGTGCTTTATAACTTTTGCACCTCGAACATTATCTTTCCTGCAAGGCATTGTTTGGTGTGCCAAATATTAAGGCAGGCCATTTTGAGCTGCTTGTTTACATCATGTTTTTGTCTGCTCAGCATTCTGAGGTCTAGATACAGTGACTCTGGGAAATAAGCAGAGTCCGTATTTGTAGTTTATGAAGTTGAATATCCTATTAAACAATAACACAAACAGTGGTTTGTAAACTCACATATCTTCCAAACCACATTTTCTGACTCAGGTTTGTCAACATTCTACAAATATTGACTTGTTAATGTAGATTCAGCCTAAATAAAGTTCAGCTATCTTAACCATGGTTTGGCTTGATATCTGAATTTTGTCATTGTCAAAAACATTTTTTAAGCTGGTTTCTGGCTGCTGTTGAAATGAGTGACTTACTTGCTATTCTTTAAAGCTTACACATTGTATCACACTGTCCAGTTTGACCCATGTGGAAAGTCTGTAGGGCTAGCTAGCCTGTAAATATTCTAAAATGATTGGTAATTTTTTTGTCTTTTTCTTTATGCTTTAGAATATTAAGAAGCTTCTTAAGATACCTTACAGCAAATCACATGTCAGCATGGCAGTACATCGGATTGGGAGAACCCTTTTATTGGATGATCTGGATATTCAGGAACTTTTTATGAGATCATCACAGGTGGTAAACCAGTAAATTTTTTTAACCATATGGTATTTTAATTTTTAGTCTGTAATAGTCTCCCTCCCCTACTCTGAGCAACAGGGAATATGTAGGTGCATGACTAGCTAAACAGAAAATAAGTATACAGTCTAAAGCGTTGGATATTTTTTGGCTGATGGAACAGAAGATGTCTTCCAGTGCTTGATTTTGCTTTTGCTAAACTATTTCATGCGCAGTGTAGTTTTCTTAAAATTCAGTGTATCTAGCAGGTTTTTTTATCATGATGAATAGGTTGAAATATATGGTTAAATTATTTCAGAGCTTGGACATTGATATGGTGGTGATAACAGTATAACAGCTTAAGTACACACAAAATATTTTGATTTATGCAACTTATAATTTCCTGAGTATCATTTAATGCCGTGGCTTCAAGACAGTAGTGTAGAAGGGAAGGAAATTCTTGCTTCTGCAGAGACCAGGGAAGACAGGATTACAAATCTTACCTCCCAAGAATAACATCAGTGTGAGAGGTAAACTAGCTTGTCACATTTGTTGGTAGGAAGATCAGCATGAAATGGAGATAAATGTCTGCTTATACTATAGATCACCACGTTGTTCTTGCCTTATAGAATTCAACTCCCTTACTATTTCGCTTCTCTCATGCATTACCATTTTCATTTGTAAGACTGCTGTCAAGGTCTGTTCGTTTCTCTTTTTATTGCTCTGAACTACTTTGGGATATGGTATTTTCTCTGTAAAAGAGAGTAAACATACCATGAACAAATAATAAAAATGAAGGGCAGTCATGTTGGTCTATAAATGAAAACAGGAGCTGTTATTAAGTAATATCTTTATTAAGAGCAGCCAATGTGCAATAGATGTTTCAGTTTTTTAGTTTCCCACAGTTCTTCCTCCAGGCACGATAAACAGTATGTGAACCAAAGGACTTGATTTTTTAAAATAATTTGCTCTTTATTTGTGTCACTTAGACTGGAGATTGGACTTGGTTGAAAGAATTCTACCAGAGATTAATAGATCAGAAATGGCAACGAAAGAAAAAAAGCAAGGAACACTGGTATCAGAAAGCTATACTTTCCAAATTTTTGTATTACAGGTATCTATTTGTAATTTTAACTTGAATTCATTTCTGCTGATGTTAGAAATTTATTACTACTGGTATATTCCAGAATGTACTGTATTTTTCCATCTGTAAGATGCTACCTTTTCCTAAAATTATTTCCTTAAAAATTGAGGGGTGTCTTTTACACAGAAGTAAGTTGAGAAGAGAAGAAAACAGCACATACCTTGCCTCTGTAAACAGACTCCCTTTAGCTATGAGGCTGAGTTTCCTAGAGTTAGGAGACTTAGCTTCTTCTAATCTAAGGAACCTTATGGAACTTATGTCAGCTGACCCCGAACAAACCAATTGGAACACACCTCCTTGAAGGTGGAGCCTGTAGGCTCAAGATTCAACAGAGACAAACAGTCCAACGTTTTGAGCTCAGAGGCTGAATACTCAAAGCTAAGTTTTCTTAATTTTGGGAGTTGTGTGTGTTATAAATGGAAAAATATGGTATATCCAGAATAACATGAACTTCAAACCTTATGCTGCATTATCTTAGTTGGTCTTTAAAGTACTATAGAACTTTCTGTTAGCAACTAAGGGTGCGTTGAGATGGAGAAATAGATCACATTTTGGACCACATGTGACATGGCCCAATGTGGGTTATTTCCCATCAACTGCACAATGGACAGGCAATAGCACTTCAACCCAACCCTGATCCATGCTCAGGTTGGACCACTTCTCCAAAAGACAGAAAGATTCCTTTAAGGGAGATGACTCGTGGCTAAATGGCTCTTTTTTTCTGTCTCACTGCAGAGCTATTCTAAATCATATACATCATAATGAATGTTCTCAAATACAGAATTTCAGAGAACAGCTTATTTACAGAGCTTGCAATATTACTTTTGAAAAGGAACTCTTACATTATCTGGTACTTTACTGCTCCATAGAGCTGTTATAGTTATCATTTTCCCCTCTCAAAGAAGGAACATGTTGTGCTACTCATTTTTGATATATTAATGTTACTATTGATGTAATGTTGTATACAAGATTTAAGATCTTAAAGATTTCAGACAGTTTTTAGAGAAACACTGTGATCTTTCCTTTCATCCCTTTCTTAGAGCCAGCCTATGCCTTACCATGTGCATGATAACTGCTACTGCTTTAATTCCTTCAGTAGCAATGTGGGGCACCAGTATCTCATGTTTCTCTCTCGTACCTCTCCTGAATTCCAGTCATCCTCTCCCCCCCCCCCCCATGGACCTCAAGCTGCTTTCCTGCCAGACAATGGACTTGTGGGCAGCTTTACAAGTAAAGCTTGTATCTCTCACTTTCCCCTACCCAGTCACACACATTTCCCAGTTCTCCCTCATAGGCACCAGCCTCTCCTTTGCTACGAAGGACATGCAGCCTGAATGTCTCTCTCTTTTCTTCCCCTTTCTGTCTTTATTCTTGTACTCTTGATTCTTGCAGGCCATGTACTGCAGCTGTAGTTGCTTCTATAGTTTTTCTTTAAAAACTCATTAGTCAGTTTCTGTCTGTCTTTCAGATGTGTGTGATGCTGCCTTATGTTTTCTTCCATCCACCTCTACTCAGTTGTCCCCACTTCTTTTCTCACACACCTGACACTAACCATTCAGAAGGCCATCCTGCAGTGCTAGATCTTTCTCTTACTTCATTGAGCTATTGAGTGCTCTGTCTGAGGAAGCAACTGCTACTTTCACAGTGTTGGCCCCAATCCTACTCATGATGGATCTTCTCAGGCTGCCTTTCTTTCTTGATCCTTCTGGCCCTGCAGGGCCACATGCACAATAGTTGCTGATGCCTTTATAGTTTTGAAAATGCTCTCTCTGCAGAGATATTTGTGTTTGTGTCTCATCCTTCCCCTCAGTCGATGTGTTGTCTTCTGTGGCATATCACACCCTCTATATTGTTAATGAGCAATGGAGGGAAATGCTGATACTGCTACAGACAAGTTGAACTAGTTACATTTCTGGGTGTTCCTTTGTGAAAATGACTGTATTCCGCATATGTTTTTCACTAATTTATTACCTGTAATGTGTTACTTTGTAACATGTTAAAGCCATACATTCCTTGCTCACTAAAATGGAGACCACCATAAAGAAATGTCATAATGCAGCAAGGAAGACCTCAGAATATGCTGTATTGAGTTCTTATGCTTGTGTAGCACTTTTTGGTACATCGAAGACCAATCTTGCAGGAAAATTGTGTTAAGTATATATTTGCTGGTGATGCCTTTGGCTGTACAGTGGTGCCTCGCAGTACGACATTAATTCATTCCAGCGAAATCGCTGTAGAAAGAAAACATCGTAATGCGAAAATAAAAAACATATTGAAATGCATTAAAACCCGTTTAATGCGTTCCAGTGGGCTAAAAACTCATAGTCCAGCGAAGATCCTCCATAGGGCGGCCATTTTCGGTGGCTGTCTTGCGAGAAATCCGTCCCAGAAAACAGCGGGGAGCCATTTTTTTTACCCGGTTGCCATTTTGAAACTGTCGATCAGCTGTAGGAAAATCCTCATTTTGCGAAGAATCGGTTTCTGAAGCAGGGAACCGATCATCGCAAAGCAAAAAAAGCCTATTCTGGCCATCGTTTTGCGATCGCAAAAGCGATCACAAAAACGTCATAATGCGGTTTCGTCGTAATGCGGGGCACAACTGTACTGATGTGTAGAGATATAATGTAGCTACTGAGTTTCTTTTCTTTCTCTTTTCTTTTCTTTCTGTCTCGCCTCCATTTTACCACAAGGTATTTCGTCGTTATACTTATAGCACTGATAATGTATTTTGCAGGATGACATTTGTGTTATTCCACATTATGAGGTTGTGGATAATTATTAATAGATGCATATATAATTTAAATGGTGGATACCTTTACTGTCCAATATTTGTGTACCCTTGCACAATTAAAATAATCAAAAGTGACATATTTTTGATTGTCTAAAAGTGGTACTGTTTTAGTTTTCAGGTGTTGTTGTTTTGAATTGTACTTTGAAATCAGGATATAATAAGATCTGAAGATAATTCTCTGTATTAGCTTTAACTGTTGAATAATAGAAGTTCTCAAACCTCTAAGAAGTTAAAATGTAGGATTCAAAAGAACATTCTAACTGGAACATCAATCCATGTCTTGCTAGCATCAATGGTGATGAAGCTGCTCAGCCTGCTCCTACTCCTGAAGAACAGCATCAAGAAGAAAGAACTCAGGAAGAAACTGATGGAGCAGGACGGGTCTCTTGGCCAGCCCCTTTTGAAATGCCCTCCTCACTTTCTGAAGATGCAGCTGCTTCTGACCAGGTTAATATGGCATAAATTACTTAATCAAGGAAACTAATTGAGCATTAAGTAAAATAATGCTGGCATTTTGAAGACCTGTTGGAAAGGTTGGTGATAATATGGTAAAAAAGAGAAGCACTAATTTTTTTCAATGCTTTCTTCCTCTGGATAAGAGCAAGAGGTCTTGTTACAGCACTTACTGCCATTACCTGTTTTGGTGGCTGTTACACAGGATGCAGTAGTTGCAGATACCTACCTTATGTGGCCTACATGTGGTCCTCAGCTGCTGCCATTACATCCCCAATTGCTTTTCCTTGTACCTCATTTATTCCTGTACTGTGTTCAAAGCATTGCAACAGCAATTCAAGACTACTGTTTTGTAGTGGCAGAACAATGAGCTTGGTGTAAATAGTTGGGTGGCAGTGGAGGTTTTCACCTCTTGCATCTCCAAGTTATGTTGTCTGAGATGGCTGTGGAAAATCTGCATTTGGAAATGCATGTGCACTTCAAGCGGTAGTGTTAGGGAGATGTACTGGATGTGGCTCTTGAAACAAAAAGAGTTGTGTATCCCTGTTCTAAAAGATAAGTTTCATTCATACTTTTGAGGAAACATAGCTAGGATTTCAGTTTGACTTGTCTTGAATGTGTTTCAAAACTAATCTCAAAGAATGTGGCTCATCTGAATGATCAGTCTTTTGCTCACTGAGAAAAAAATTCTGAGGGAAGGTTTACTGAAGTCTAATTGACACTATTTTATTATTTTTTAACATTGTGATAGACTTCTTATTTAGGTAATGATTTTATGCTTGGGTCAAAATTTCTTGAATTTCCATTTTTTTCTGGGGAAAAAAACCATGGAAATGTTTGGAAATGTTACACCTCCAAAGAACACCAGAGTTCTTATAATAAGAAAATATAAAATGAAAACACTTCTTGTTTTTTTTCCAGAAAATATTTTGAAATTTTGAAATTTTACGTCTCTGTATTTGATTACACGGTTTTCTCTGTTGTTGCTTCCAGGCAGTATCTGTAATGCATTTTTGTTCCATTCTGAGAATGTGCTGTTTATTCTTTGTGTTTGAATCACTAACACTAGATAAATGAGAAAGCTGGAACAGTAGTTCCATTCTTTGTTTTATCAGTCTTAATTCAGATTTGTTGCTGTTCTTTTTTTCTGCTCATCTTGGTTGATAAAGCCTGTGTTGGTTGGTCATCAAAACACCTTCTTGAAAGTTCAGACTGCCCTGCTAATGCAGGAGTGGCATACAAAAGTACAGTTCCTGATGTTACAGGTCTGATTAACATTGAGTTCTTTTATTCTGTAAGATTCTTTGTAATCCATTTTTGCACAATTCTTCCTGTAAAAGTTGCTGAATACTGAGAGAGAAAGCTGAGACATTATATGTGTACAAAATCCAAGAGTGTTTAAGTGGGAGTCAAAAACAGATGATCTGGCAAACTAGGGGTAGCACATGGTTCAGCTGAAGAGGTTTCATGTGTTATCTTGCAAAATACTCTACAGAATACTCATTCTCATTCTGATCTGCTGGCATTTATTAACCATAAGGTTACTTCTGTAATACCCTGTAATGAAATGGAGTTTCTTGAGTAGCAGAGACAGGTGACAGGATGTACTGGGCAGAACTCTTGTTATTATTACATACGCCTAGAGCACTATTTTTAGTGGGAAAAAGATTAGACATGTATTAAATAAAAATTAATGTTTCAGCTGGCAGAATTTCCTTTACTTCTCGTAATCTTACAACAAGGCTGTGTAACTTATGGCCCTCCAGATGTTCCTGGAGTCATTATCTGCTACTACCATTGCTATTCTGCCAGGAGCTGGGGAAGCTGAAGACCATCAGTGTTCCCCTTGCTTTTCTAAAAGCGTGGATGAAAGCAGTTCCATTAGAGAGTGATGTTCAGTAAAACAATTAAAGGTTGGCCCTGTCTTGCAGTTTCTGATTAAAGCTGATTGGACTCTGGCCTAGGTGAATTTTGGTTTGCATCTTTGCTCAGCCACATTCTTAGCCAAGCTGCTTCACAAAATCGTTGAGGAACATGAGAAAGTCCCATGAACATTTCTCTGGTCTGAAGGAAGGATTGAGTGTCAATATGTATTAGATACATACAGACATTGTTTAACAAAGAGCTTACAAACACAAGATGTTCAGAAACACCTGTGAATAGTGGCTTAAGTAAAGGTGGAATTGTTTTCCTGTTAGGTAATTATCAAAACCATGAAACCCAAATGATTTACAAACTTTTTCTGTAATCATGGACTATATAATACTATGCCTTTTAGTTGAATTCTCTTATTTTTTCATCTGGTTGCATGTCTAGAACTACAGTATTCTTTCTGATGTTTTCCTTCCCATTTGATCCTCAGTATTATGCAACAGATAGTTTCTCCCTGCTTAGTTTCTTCTTGGATATTGATGTTATTTTTCACTACCTCTTCGTTTTTTCTTCTTCTTTGCACACAATTGACTTATCAGTCGTTGTTCTCTTTTTTTCTCCTTTGACTTATCTCAAGTTTATTATAAACCACCTGGAGTAGAAACTACATTGCTTGTTGTATACATTATTTTTTATGGGTCAAAATGCTGTTACCAAATATATAATAGTAGATGGCTTGTGAAGAGTTGTTTTCCATGTGGAAAGTTTTTAATTAGTGTCCTTAGAGTTCAAAAATATTAAACTGTGTTGAACATGCTTTGCAAAGGTATGTCTTGTTCAGTGAATGATGCCTCTCAAAGCTCTGGTTGGTCAGTATGCCAAATACATACTTTATATAAAATGATTGTATTTCAGCAGTGGAATCACTTCTTATATCCTTGTGCTTTTCACAGGGAAGTGTGACTTTTGAACCCTCATATATAGTGGGGCATGTGGCCTCAGCCCCCAAAGAACAAAACCTAACTACTTTGTTCAGTGACGGGGAAAACAGTCAGGTATGAATTTATGTGGCATTTGAGCTGAGAAATACGATTCCCTTGCTCAATTTAATTTCCAGTGCAGTTGAGGGGAAAAAGAAAAAAAATGCTTCTCTCAGTTGCCTAGTGAAATCAGTGATCTTAATCTTTATTGTGAATGTCTGAGTATAGTCACCATGTATTATGAAGCAGGTCATGAAGCATTATATTTGCTGTATTATATTTGCTTGTCTTGCTTCTTGCTTTCTCATAAGTCTGCAAAATATGTTGTTTTTTCTTTGAGAAAAAACTGTTTTACAAACGCTGTCTTCGAATTTCAAGGGTCTTAAAAATGATTTTGTTCGGAACATCTTGTGGACATTTGAAGATATTCACATGTTGGTTGGTTCAAATATGCCTATATTTGGAGGAGGAAGATACCCTGCTGTGAGCTTGCGTCTCAGGTGATTTTCTCATTATGTATCACCTATTTTATAATGTGAACTATCTCTTCCATTCATACTTTTCATCTACCATAATGGTTTATCATACAGTTTTGTGAATTGGGATATACACATTTCAGTTCTCTGAAAAGGTGTTTTAATGAATTTTCTTCCAGATAAGAATCAAATTCATGCAATTCCTGTTGACTTGTAAGACAAATCTTTGCAAAAGACAGCATCTTAATTTCTATTTTATTTTCCTAGTTAGCAGAGTAATGTTTATTAAGTGAATACGCCAGTTTTCATAAGAAATGCTTAGTGGTTTACATATAAAAATACAAAATGCAAAGGCTGCCATTTATAAGGGAAACATTTGTTGCTCTAACTAGAAGGAAAATGTTTAGAGATGAGGACCCCATTACTTTGCCAACCAGCCTAACTCCAATGTTGTAAACTTTCTGTGCTGAAATGTATACTGTTGGCACTATGCTGGCATAAGTATGCAACTGAAGATACCTGACACACCTCTGAAGCTGGTGTGTTACTTAACAATAGGGTCACAGTTGAGAAATCCCTTGTTAGTCTGTATTAGTGTGTATATTTCTTTTGTAAATAAAAAGGTTAAGAATAAATTCAGTTGTCATAGATAGGGATTCTCTTACACCCAGCTTGCAAATATCACCATGTTTCCCCCGATTACGGGGAAATTCAGAATTGCAGTGCTGCAGCTTAGAACCTTCCAGTTTTTGGCCTCTCCACCTAACTTAAGAGATTTTCTTTCTCACTATAGATAATCATCTAATTGTCTTGTTTTGGAAGAGCAGTTCTAGAATAGCTTCCTATATTTTACATATTCTAATTCATAGGTTTGATTTCTGAAACATAGTCCATTCTGTTGTAGAAATCAAAATGTAGGAAAATCTAAGAAATGGAAAAAAGAGAAAAGTTGTGTCCTATCTGAAATTAAGTGTGGATGATATGTTTATTAAATCATTAAAATCTTGCAGGACAGTTACCTGTATCTTCATAGTCTGGGGTGAAATCTGAAACATTTACCTTAAGCTGATTTTGCAAAGTTGCAGACTCCATTTTGGAACTTGGACCATGGTCTCTACATCTGGCCGTGGTTTTTGGAACCTTTATATTGCTTCTGCATCCCACAGCTGTATAATGACCAGTTTGATAAAAAGTCCTGCAGAATTTACAAGCTAATTTATTTTATTCAAAATAACATTCAAGCATTTCTATTCTCAGGGATAACAATAAGCCAATTAATGTGCTAACAGGCATTGATTATTGGTTGGACAACTTGATCTGCAATGTGCCAGAACTTGTGATGTGCTTCCATGTCAATGGAATTGTTCAGGTAAATTTCAGATTGATAATTTTACTCTCATTTCTTGTCAGTAGAATATATTTTAGGACTCTTACGCTGTAGTGCTAAAACATTATTTAGCACAGGGTGGGCAAAGAGCATCCTACAGATTGTAATGAAGTCTAATGTGGCCTCCCATGCCCCTGAACCCATTTTCTTTTTAATGTAATACCCCTGCTTCCATCAAGGATGTTTTTCACCTTCCTTAGATCTGTAAGGCAGAGTTTCAGACAAAATGACCACAAATCATCTCCAATATGGGGAGGGGGGGAACCTCTTCTAGTCTTAAAACAGGCTGAGGAGAACGATAAAGAAAAAAGAAGGGAAATCAGGATTAGAAATTGAAGGCAGCCCTTTGAATTCTAGGGGGAAGATGTGGCCTCTGAATTAGCACTCAGGTAGCCTTGTTGTATTAGATATGGACAGAAACAAGCATCTTGCCAATATTTATTTATTCATATAAGCATATTGAGACTCAGCAGTATTGTAATGAGACATTAGTGTACATATAATCCAAAATCCAGTGAAAATGTTGCTGAACAGTATGAAAGCTATCCATGTTACTGAAATTCTTAAACCCAACAAAGAAACATTCAGAATACTGTACATGGGAGGCATCAGCTATTTTACTTAAGATATCTTATTTATTTATTTGTGGAATTTGTTGTCTTTCTTTTGTAGAAATATGAAATGATTAAGACAGAGGATATTCCCAATTTGGAAAACTCAAATTTTTCTACCAAAGTAATAAAAGATATTGCACAAAATATTTTGTCTTTTTTGAAATCCAACTGTACCAAAGAAGGGCATACATACTGGCTTTTTAAAGGTAAGTATTTCCATTAACAATTTAAAACAAAACAATAGATTGACAAAACAATGATTTGGGATGGTAGGATGGGCCCGCGGATAACAGAAAATGCTAAAGATAGAGGTGCAGGGCTGTTTCTGCTTTGCTGAAGGTTCCTGTAGAAAGGCACCAGGCAGTGCCCAGACTTCCTCTTCCATTTCCCCCTATATTGTTGCAGCTGGCTATGTACATAGATGGAGTTGTTACTGCCAAATGTTTTAAAAGGCTGGGGTAAGACATGTGATCTCCTGTACAGTGTCCGGTGCACTGATGAACATTTATCTTTCAGCAAGCGGAAGTGATATAGTAAAGCTGTATGATCTTACCACTTTGTGTGAAGAAACAGAAGATAAATACCAAAACCCTTTCACAATGCCAGTGGCAATTCTTCTCTATAAGTAAGTATGCCATATGGAATTTAGTATACAGACATAGGAGAACGTCCAGCTGATAATATTGAGCATGAGAATGCAAGCTCAAACCAATGCATTGCTCTTAGCAGTAGATCATTAAATGGTGACTTTTTTGCAATATATATGACCTCAATGACAGCATTAGTAAATGCATATTTGTGGCAACCCTTGAAGCAAATAGTAGAGCTATTCTGGGTAGAAGCAATGTGGAAGATCTGCTACTACATCCATGGACAATGGCCTAGGTAGGAGATACATGAGGGGGGTGGGCAGGATTTTGGTAGATGTCTCAACCTAGTAAATCTCTTTGGTTTAAATGTTTCCTTTTAAAATCAATGTATGGAAGGAAGTTCCAGTCTAGCATAATGAAGGGGCCTAAACCAATCATATATGGGGGTGGGGGGACGGCAATGCTGGATTGGCATTACCTCTGAAATACTCCAACTTACACCCATGATTATGAGTGCACAGCAAAGAGGAGGACCTCCGCTAAACCCTAACCTTTCACCTGGTAACATGGGATTAGGACCAACCTCCAGAGGCAGAATTATTTTTTTGGAGGAGTGCATTTTAAAAAGTATAATATAATGTATTTGTGTTGTATTGAATGGAGCTTGTCTGCAAAAATAGAATGTACTGTATGTAGCATGAAGTTAAGTCATGACTTTCTGACAGCTTCATGTAAGAAAATACCCTCTTTCTAACTACATCAGCATTTTTCAGCTATTAAAATGCTGACAATTCCAGACTTCTGGAATGATAAATTCAAAATAAAACTTGCTGTTTCAGTAGGTGTTGTGTGCACAGCATGAGGGAGCCTCTGTGGTTTCTTAACCTGTTCATCTCACTTTCTCCTAGAGTTGCTTGCAATATGATGTTAAAGAAAAATCAAAACAGGAAGCATTATGGTACTATTAGAACATTACTCCTTAATTGTGTGAAGTTATTAGACAAGGGTAAACATCCTCAGGTAAGAACAGTACTCTGACATAATTCCCATGTGTTTGTGAGTGCTAAGGGGAAAGTATTTCATAGGAGAAAAAGAGTCGATTTAATGAATTGTGCCTTCTTTGGCACCAGTTTTAAAATACCAGTTTCTGAGAAAAGTACTTGTACAATTCTGGGATATACTCAATCACAGTTCATACTTCACAGTCATGGATTATGTGAATGAGCAGCCTTGGACATCTACACTCCCTCCTCCCCTCTCTTCTGCTGTGAGAGTACCCTGTTTCCCCAAAAATAAGACAGGGTCTCATATTAATTTTTGCTCCAAAAAACGCATTAGGGCTTACAGTATTTTCAGGGAATGTTTTATTTTTTATCATGTACAACTATCTACGTGTATACAAATGCAGTCATGTCATCTTCTGGTTGCTGCTCAATGGTGGAGGGTGGGGTTTCACTTAACTAGGGCTTATTTTTGGAGTAGGAGTTCTATTACGAGCATCCCGAAAAATCAGATTTGGTCTTATTCTAGGGGAAACAGGGTAGAATAATCTTTTTCATGGTTTAAACTTACTAGTGTTTCTTACTCTATTTTATTGAGGAATTCTATTCAGTATAAGTAAGAGGTGAGTATCTGTACCTCTGTGTTTAAAGCTCCCATTAATTTCATCCATTGGCTGTCCAAATTAGGGATGATCAGAAGTGTGATCCAAAGTATCTGGCAGCGCCAGGATGCCTACGTTTTTGTTTACAATATAAATTGTTGGGGGAGAATCAACCCTATAAACTACTGGCCTGTTTCAGTAAACCCATAGTTTAAACTAAGCACTAGGTTACTTTTTTAAGGTGTACTAGCAAACTCATTTTAAAACAGGAAGCTGATATTTATTCACATAGTAATGAACTATAGTTTAGCACTCTGACTAGATTCTGCATGCAGACACAACACTATAGTTTCAGAAGGTGAACAAAACCTGTAACTCCAGCTATGAACATTAATTTATTAAAAACATGGCACAGTGGTTCAACTGCAGTACTGCAGCCAAAACTCTGCTCATGGCCTGGGTTCAATCCTGGGTAACTGTCTCAGGATTCACTCAGCCTTGTATCTTTCTGAGGTCAGTAAACTGAGTACCCAGTTCACAGGGAGGGGATGTTTTTAAGAGTCAACTTAAGACCTGGCTCTTTAGGCAGGCCTTCTCTCCAGTCACTACTTGATTTTCTTTTCCATCTTAACTTCCATTTTTCTTTTCCAACTTGAATGCCACTAATATCATTGATTTAAATAGTCATTTTAAATTGTTGTTTTAATTGTTTAATTTTTTAAATGTTTTTACTGTAAACTGCCCAGAGTAGACGTAGTCTAGATGGGCGGGATACAAATCTAATAAAATAAATACAATAAAAATAAAAAATGAATGTTGGAAAACCTCTCACATTTATCTTTTCTTTCTCTCTAATAAGATTATTGCATCAGCAAACTACATGCTTTCAGAACTGTTCCAGCTAGATGAGCCAAAAAAAGAAGAGAGTGGTGGGTTCCCTTTAAATGGTAACTCTGATGAGAGCTACAGTGAGGAGGAGGAGGAGGAAATGCCTGATAGTGATGAAAATGGTTCCTACAGCACCAGTTCAGATCCTCCTGATGACAACAAAGCTGTTGCTGTAATCAAATCTGTTGGAGAACTCTCAGTACCTGAAAAGTATAAATCTACTCATCAAGTCCGTGTATGTTGGTATTAACTCAATTATATATTCTATATATAGAGATATAAAATATAGAAGACATATATAAAAATATATATTTGTCTTCTTAAACGTATAAAAGTAATTTATTTAAAATGAATTATTTCTCTTCGACTGGAAAAGTTAATAGTAAGCGTATGGTTTTAGTTCCCCCTGTGGAACATATATTAATGCTTCTTACATGAGATTGGTTTATTCGAGTTTCACTCCCATGCCCTGCAACTATACATATCTGTGTTGGTTTTGGTTCTTGTCTCGAGTAGATGCTGACTAATGTAATCAGTAAAAATGCTTTTCATGTCAAAATACAGGATTGTTCACGATACTCTTCTGAGGCCTTGTAAATCCTATTTTAAGTGTGTCATTAGAGATGTTCCGTCAGTTTATGTGTACGTTTTGTTCTGTGTTCCATATGTATCTTCCACAAAGCAGAGTCAAACTGGCCTTCTACTTTACCGAGGATCTGGGGGTGAGGAAATGAGCGGGATGGCGACTAGAGTGATGATAGTAGAAAACCTGGAGTGAATTTGACCGAGCATGGGCTAGAGCCCATTGGAAGGCCGCCAAGAGTTAGTGGTGAAGGCAGCAAAGACGTCTGTGGACTGCATCAGGGCTAGATACATGAGGAAAACAGCTAGTGTGTAATATTATTCGTACACTGGAACTATAAAACTATTATATTGAATTCATTTTTGTGCTTTTCAGCAGTTGTTGCTAGTTTAGTTTCAGCTAACATTCCCTCTAGTGTTGAGCTTTGCTGGGCAGGGCTCCCCCCCACAACTCTTCCCCCCCCCCCATGGCTCGGGGGTTCTATTGCCACCAGAACCAAAGGGGCTGGAAATGCTCACTGTGGGGGCATGGAGAAGGAGGAATACTGCACAGAGGTGACAGACTTGCATGCAGTCACACAGTTGTGCACCTTAGAGGAAACCTTGACATCAGCCAAATAAAAATACTGAAAGTTGGGCCAATGGAACCATCTGAAGGCCAATTTTATTGAAAATAAAAGATTTATTTATAAGTTCCAATAAGAATAACCTTTGCCTATTTTTACCTATTTAATGAGCCTTTTTCTTGTTTCTGTTCTCTGAAGCCTAGTTGTGCATTTCCTGTTTGCCATGACACTGAAGAACGATGCAGATTAGTACTCAGTTATGTTCTTGAGGTAAGTTTTTCACTGATTGTCTTAGCATTTTTGTTTCCTCGCAAAAAACCATTTTATTCCAGCATCCTTTTCAAAATATAAAAGATGACTGAAAGTCTTTGGGTTTTTTTTAAAGGGTTTGAAATCAATTGACAGTAGCATCAAGAAAGAGGGTGATCTTCCTGCAGCAGACCCCAGTACCCCAATTCCATTAAAATATGAAGATGAATCAACAAATGTTGGTCCTGAGTGTCTTGAAAAACAGATGGCTTTGTTCTTACACAAAAGTAAGCATTTATTGCATCCTTTCTAATAATATTTTGTGGATGATCATATCCTGCCATTGTTGGAGGTCTCCTGAGGCATAAATGCATGCATCTTTTTGAAATAGTTTAAATTGCTAAATAAATTGTATCTTAATGTTCTTTTATTTTTCTTTCTTCTATTTTAGTGTTCCATGTCTCTCTTATTGCATTTTTTTCTGAAGCTGTTCTAAAAATCATATTATTGTATTCTCAAAGGCTTTCACGGCTGGGATCTAATGGTTGTTGTGGGTTTTTCGGGCTCTTTGGCCGTGTTCTGAAGGTTGTTCTTCCTAACGTTTCACCAGAGTCTGTGACCGGCATCTTCAGAGGACAGCACTCTGTGCTCTGGTGTAGTTTGCTTGGAAGTGCAGTATTTATGGCTGTGAGATAGGCTTTTGTCTTTTTCTGTAGATGGGTGATTAGTGTGTCTTGTTGTGGGTGTATTGTTGTGCTTGGAAATGTTAAGAGGAATTTAGAATTGGGTTATTCCTTTTTGGGCCAGAGAGAAGTGAGTGGAGATCTACTCACTTTCAACCCCACCTTCCAAATCCTCCAGAGGCAAGAAATCCCCGGAAGACCGCCATGCAGGCACGTTGGCCGCTGGATTTCGAAGGGGCAGAAGAACTAGAGACCAAATTGCTAACATGCACTGGATTATGGAGAAAGCCAGAGAGTTCCAGAAAAACATCTACTTCTGCTTCATTGACTACAGGCCACAACAAACTATGGAAAGTTCTTAAAGAAATGGGAGTGCCTGACCACCTTATCTTTCTCCTGAGAAACCTATATGTGGGACAGGAAGCGACAGTTAGAACTGGATATGGAACAAATGATTGGTTCAAAATTGGGAAAGGAGTACGACAAGGCTGTATACAGTGGTGCCTCGCAAGACGAAATTAATCCGCTCCATGGTTAATGCCGTCTAGCGAAAACTTTGTCTTGTGAAGCGCGGTTTCCCGTAGGAATGCATTGAAATTTAATTATTGTGTTCCTATGGGGGGAAAAGGTCAGAAACAAACAAACAAACAAAAGGTCAGCAAAAAGTCACTTAGCAGGTGCATGGACTGAGCCCTGCTCCTCACAGTGCCTTTGTAGCCCCGGAACAGCCGGGAAAAGAGCACCAAACAGCTGAGAGTTGGCAACCAGCAGGGAGGCGGCAGCCATTTTGTGATTGTCTCTGCTCCTGCCCCCCCTCTCCTCGCCTCTCAGTTGATCGGCGCTTGGTCTAAGAGGCTTCCCGAGGCTTGCCTAGCATGGAAAAAGGCGGGGGGAAAGCGGGAAATTCAAAAATTGTGCTTTTACCCTGCCTTTTTACATGCTGGGCAAGCCCTGGGAGGCTTCTGAAAGCAGCGCTTTGCCGCGGGGGGCCCTCCGCCGCCCCCCTGCAGCTAGCACCACTTTGAGAGGTCCCCCGTCAGTCTTCCCAGCACCATCGGAAGACTGGTGGGGAACCCCTGAAAGCGGCGCTGGCTGTGGGGGGGGCAGTGCCCCCCCACAAAAAACCTCTCAAGACCCTTTTGTCTTGTGAGTTTTTTTGTCCTGTGAGGCATTTGTCTTGTGAGAGACCACTGTATTGTCTCCCTGCTTATTTAACTTATATGCAGAATACATAATGTGAAAGGCAGGACTGGAGGAATCCCAAACCGGAATTAAGATTGCCGGAAGAAATATCAACGAACTCAGTTATGCAGATGATACCACTCTGATGGCAGAAAGTGAGGAGGAATTAAAGAACCTCTTAATGAGGGTGAAAGAGGAGAGTGCAAAAAAACCAGTCTGAAACTCAACATCAAAAAACAAACAAACTAAGATCATGGCCACTGGACCCATCACTTCGTGGCAAATAGAAGAGGAAGATATGGAGGCAGTGGCAGGTTTTACGTTCTTGGGCTCCATGATCAGTGCAGATGGTGACAGCACCCACGAAATTAGAAGACGCCTGCTTCTTGGGAGGAAAGCGATGAGAAACCTACACAGCATCTTAAAAAGCAGAGACATCACCTTGCTGACAAAGGTCTACATAGTCAAAGCTATGGTTTTTCCAGTAGCGATGTATCGAAGTGAGAGCTGGATCATAAAGAAGGCTGACCGCCGAAGAATTGATGCTTTTGAATTGTGGTCCTGGAGGAGACTCTTGAGAATGGACTTATCCATTCTAAAGGAAATCAACCCTGAGTGCTCACTGCAAGGACAGATGCTAAAGCTGAGGCTTCAGTACTTTGGCCATCTCATGAGAAGAGAAGACTCCCTGGAAAAGACCCTCATATTGGGAAAGTGTGAAGGCAAGAGGAGAAGGGGACGTCAGAGGACGAGATGGTTGGACAGTCACCAAAGCTACCAACATGAATTTGACCCAACTCCGGGAGGCAGTGGAAGGGAGGAGGGCCTGGTGTGCTCTATTCCATGGGGTCACGAAGAGTCGGACACTACTTAATGACTAAGCAACAAAAAATTCATTTTGCAGTCTCCATCTTGAGACCAAACAATAATAATCTTATAACTGCAGAGCTGGAAGGGACCCTATGCATCATCGAATCCAACCCCTCTCAGGGAGACATAGTGGGGAATTTAACTCCACAGCCAGATAATTTAACTACTCAGCTATCCAACAGTTTTTATGTGATAGCAGATCATGGGTAGAACACCTAAGCTAATTTTGTACTTTTCAGTTCTTTCCTTCATCAGATTTTTTTTCCAACTATCGTGATGAATTTTAGATAATTTTAAAATGTACATTTTTGTGGCATGTTGGCTAGTCCTATTAAAAGCCAAAGCTGAATTGTGGATTTTTCTCTCTCCTTGTAGCTAAAAATGAATGCCACAAGCTCATGTTATTGATAAATAGAAATGTGACAGAAGGACAGAAAAGTTTTAATTTGAGTGAGAACTGATGAATTTTAATTAACTTAGCAGTGCAAATCATTTGAATTTAACTTTATGGCTACTAAGAGTTAATTATGTTTATTTTTTTTTTTGTTATAGTGGGTTCATTCCAGGAAGTTAAACATTCTAGTCAGTCAGGAATGATCCCTGGATCCTGGCAATATAAAATGAAGCTTCAACTGATTTTGAAATCCTCAAAGGCATATTATGTTCTCTCTGATGCTGCTGTGGGTCTTCAGAAATATGGGAGAGCATTGCGCTACATAAAACTAGCTTTACAGTGCCATGGTAAGTTGGTATATTTTTAATGCACGTTTTAAACACATAGCAATTTCATGCTAGCTTCCAGTGCTCGTAAAGGCTATAGCTCACACAAGAAAATGTTGTGTGGCGCCGTAAATAGTAATAAGGGTTTTTGATAGGGTAAGATTTCATTGACTTTAGCCCACTTCATCAAGTACAGTGATATTGTAGCTGAAGAAGTGGGTCAAAGTCCACAAATCTTACATCAATTTAAAGATTGTTTATCTTTGAGGTTCCACATTGTTTCCTTTGCAACAGACTAACATGGCTGCCCTCTGGTAATGTCTATAGGTGTATGTTTAATGAGTCGCATTTTTTGGTTTAAGCACAAATTTTTCTTCTGAGTAATATGATGGGTTAATTATTTCTCACACCTGTATTGATTCCACACTACGAGATTTCATTGCATGATGCTGAAATATTGGTTCTCCTTTTTAGTGTTCAGACTGTTTTTGAGCCTTCGCTTACTAATGACCAAATATGTTATAAAACTGGTTTTACTTAGCACTGTTTTTTTAAAGCAGCCAGATTAGCTTCCATTCAGTTAACATATCAAAATCTTATGGTATTCCAGAATATCCCAAAGAGCCAATCACTATCTTTTTTGGAACTAAACGTTTTACAATAGTCATAAAGCCTCATTAAATAATGATAACATTTGCTCAAATGTTGAAACAGTTTCTGTGTGCATAAAGCACATCTTGCAGATGTTTGGGGCTCTCAAACTACTGTTTTGAGAATTCAGGTGCTGTCAAGGGAGACTGCAATGGCTGTCTCCTAATGCATTTCCCCTTTTTGAATAGAAAGCTGGAGAGGCGGGGATTTAGCCCTGGAACCTAGGAGCAAACTGTTTTTCTACCAACTCATGGTTCTCATTAGCAAAGGATTGGAGAACAGAATTCTTCTTGGTATTTGATGCTTAAGTTGGCAATTTTTGAAGTTCTACTAAGATTTTGATGATAGGTATATGTTTCATAACGCTTTTAGAAGATTAAGATGCTTCATAAGCCTTATTTATTTTTATGTGGCTTCATATCAAAAATGCATTCTGGCATCCAGTGCTCATCACTTTCCTTTCAATTTTTTCCTGACTAGATGCATATTGCTGCCTCTGCACCAACATGCTTTCAGAAGTACTGCTGTTTCTTTGTCAGAGTTTAACTCTTTGTGGTGACATCCAACTAATGCTTGCCCAGAATGCAAGCAACAGAGCTGCATATCTTGAAGAGTATAACTATCAAACAAAAGAAGATCAAGAAATACTGCATAGTCTTCATAGAGAGTCCACCTGCCAAGGTAATGATGATTTACTGTCTTAATTCGAGTCTTTTCAGGAAGGTTCTTCAGTAATTTCTTTCTGTTTGCAATCTACAAGGTCCAATCTACAATAAATGGGGAATAGGCATTTGCAGGACGTCAGCATGCTGCTGGTCCAACCTCATCTTTCTTTTGTTCCCTTGAAGGGCTTCACATTCTTTCCATGAGTCCATGAATCGTTGTATGAGTTAAAATTTACCACTCTCAGACAGGGACAAAGAAAGCTGTTGTTGGTTTTATTCTCTGACAGCAGTTTGTTTCAGAGGCACTGTGTGGATGAGGCAGAGGACGGTGAACTAAACTAGCTGAAATATAATGAGTTTGTTTCTGGCAGAATTTCTTGTCTATCTGAATACTGATTTTGGACTCACAATTTGAGGGGAACAGAGCTGACCACCCACCCTACCCCTGCATTCAGGAAACATATGAGTGGAGCAGTGGGTGCATTCTAGGCTGTGTAGGCTAACCTTGCATCCACCTCCAACAGGCACTCTGTTGCTGAGGTTTAAGAAGAAGAAGAAACCCCCAAAACGAACACTAAAGCCACCTCTGTTGCTGAGGTTTAAGAAGAAGAAAAAACTCCATAAACAAAAAGTAAAGTGACCTACATTTCTGAGGTTTAAGAAGAAAAAAACTCCAAAAACAAACACTAAAGCCACCTCCATTGCTAAGGTTTAAGAAGGAAAAAAACTGGAAAAGTAAACAGCAAAGCCACCAACAACACAGCACAGAAAGATACCCGCCCCAGCCAAAACCCACCCAGAACAGTTTTTTAAAAGGAGGAAACAGCAGCTTACGTCCCTGCAGAGAGAGAGAGAGAGAGAGAGAGAGAGACAGACACACACACACACACACACACGAAGCAGAAGGAGGCTCTCCCAAGCCTCTGACACACGCACGCGCGCACACACACACACACACACACACACACGAAGCAGAAGGAGGCTCTCCCAAGCCTCTGACAAGAACACACACTCAACTGTGAAAGAGCTACAGTACAAAGCAGCCTCATCACCACCTACAGTTAGAAATCTGAATTGCCGGTCTTTTTCCCCTGCCTGTTTCAGTTTGTAAGTGGAAGCTCCGTTCGCAAGTTGAAGCAAAATGTTGTGACTGGAGCTGTTGAAATGTTTGTAAGTTGAGGCACCACTGTATACTGGTGTTATCAAGATACCACCAGTATAATTGTAGCAGTTTTACATGCATTTTAAAGAAGAATGGGAGATACACATTAAATAACATGTAAGACTTGAATGGGATCCACAGATCCACGCTTGTGACATTGAATAGGATAAAACTCCCATATGATAGTGTCAGTAGCATCAAGGCAGAAGTACTGTCCACAAAGTACTTCCACTCGTGCATTCTGCAATATTAACAACGGGAATTGCACAACTGATCACACCATTGTTGCTGGGCATAACACCTGACACATTTACATGGGTGTAGTTTTATGTTACACCTTTATGAATAAGATTTTACCCAATATGATAAGAATTCACAGCTAATATATATGTATATTTTTTTCTCTCTAGTATTTTCTTGGGCTACTGATCTGTCTACAGATTTGGAATACCAGCTTTCAATTAGCTGCAAATGCTATGAGGCAGCTAATGAAATCCTGCTCTTCAGTAATTTAAGAGAGCAGTATCCCGAGCAATATACACAAGTAGTGAAGAGGATGGGAAACATTCAGAACGAAATTGGAGTGTTTTACATGAACCAAGCCGCTGCTTTACAGAGTGAAAGAATCGGCAAGTATAGTTAAATATATATATATATTTGAACATACTTTATTTACAAGAGACTTCAGCAGTAGAGGACCACTAGATTAATTATCAGTGCAGTATCTTCAGAAAAGAATATTGGAGATACCGTAGTGGTGATTGAGCTAATGGTTCTCAACCTTTGGCCTTTCAGATATTTTGCTCATGAATCGTGGACAGAGACTCTGAGAGCTGAAGTCCAAAATATCTGGGAGGCTAAAGAGGACTGTCACTTTAAAGTGATGCTTTTACTTCAGAGGTGCCAATTTCTCTCCAAAATAAGGTACACAGTCCTGATGTGGCTTGTTTACAAGTCGGTTTATGTTCCCAGAGCTGTTTTGGAAACACAAATCAACTTGCAAACAAGGTGGAGGGACAGTGAACATCTTGTTCAGGAAGGGACTCATATTTAAGGAAAAATACCACTTGTTCTCTGTTGTGCTGCTGAATCTTGGCAGCAGATTTGGCATGGTTCCTCCACTCAGTTCGTGGAAGGGAAGAAAATTGCTCCCAGTTATTGCAGAAAAGGATAATAGGTTTGTAAGCTTGGATACCACTAATATTATTAGTGTATTGTGATGGACATAACTTTAGTTATGGTGCATTGAATGACTCAAGCTGCACCATACGTGCGGTGTGTTCCCTCCAACCATTCCCTGGCCTGCTGACCCACTCACAAGCTTCCATGAGCTGGCTGGGTTGTCTTCCATTGTCAGCTGCCCAGTCCGAGAAGGAGTTTGGGCTGCCCTTCCACAGCCAACCACTCAACAGCTGCACAGGGAGACTCCTCGCGCCTCCTCACCTAGTGGTTGGCTGCCAGAGGAGTTGGGGAAGGGCAACCCAAGCTTCTTCGCAGACTGAGCAGTCAGTGACAGAGGATGGCCTGCGAAATATTGTCCGTATGACTCGTGTTGCACAGTGCCACATCTGCCGCACGTTCCCTCCGACCACCTCATGGCTCACATATGAAAACTTGTGAGTGGGGCAGCCAGCCGGGAGGTGGTTGGAGAGAACACGTGGCAGCTGTGGCACTGTGCAACACGAGTTATACTCACAAGGCTCCGCGTGCCATCCCAAATGGCAGCTGTGGCACCACACAAGTAGTGTGATGCGGCACAACTTAAGTCATTCCCATCTCCATAGTGTATTGTTCTAGAAGATCATTATCAGAGTAAGATTAGGTGATTTCTTTTTTTATCGTTGAACTTCTTAGAAGTAAGCTAAATTTGAATATTAGAAGTTTATGGTTTGGGAAGAACAGCTAACATGGCTATTTCGTAATGACATGTTTGGAGTAATTGGAAAAAATGCAGTCTTTGGAAGCTTTCTGCTTTCATGAATGTGATTGTTCTTACAATTTCTAAAATTACATTTATGTTAATGTCACTTTCTCAGACAGCATAAATAACAATACCGTGTTTCCCCGAAAATAAGACAGGGTCTTAATTTTTGCTCCAAAAGCACATTAGGGCTTATTTTCAGGGGATGTTATATTTTTTTCATGGACAACAATCTACTTTTATTCAGATACAGTCATGTCATCTTTTGGTTGCTGTACAATGGTGGAGGGTGCGCTTTCACAACTAGGGCTTAATTTTGGGGTAGGGCTTACATTACGAGCATCTTGAAAAATCATACTAGGGTTTATTTTCAGGTTAGGTCTTATTTTTGGGGAAACAGGGTAGTGTAATTCTTGCTTTAGCTGACATGGAAAAAAGGCTGGAAATCAGGAAAGTTCATACCAAAGAGAGCTAGTTGGTCTTCATTGTTTTTGAGTTAAAACTGTGTCTGTTCTAAAAATAAATTAGATTTATATTTCTTGTTAAGTTAATGATTTTTTTTTTTAAAAACACTAACATTCTTAATGACAGACAAACATTTCTTTAGTAAAGGGATCATTACTTTTGAGTCTTCTTCCTGGCCTCTGTGAATGCACACAAATGGGTTGTTCTCCACTTGCGCTGAACATCTCGGAAGATTCTAGAGCTAAAAGTAACAATTCTAGTGGAACGTTCCTCCTTGGAGCACATGCTCGGCCCACCCCAAGGTTCCCCTCAGTTCCTTTTTCCTGCTGTGCTGATCGGTTCTCTAGAAAAATAGACTACAGCTATTATTCAATACTTCCTCTTCTAATTACCGCTTAAATTGATACCTTCTTATTTTCTAATCTATTAATCAACATTCCCCTGTAAATTAGTTCCATTTTTTCGCCTTTCCTGCCTTTGGCTTCTTGTCCCCCTCACTTCTTCAACCCGTCCTGCCTTCTGCTTTCCCTTTCTTTATGGCATCACCAGCCGCATTTAAAAGGTGTGTTGGCTGTTCTGAAAAATTCCATTGTCAGACGGCCACGAACGTTGTCTATTCTGCCTGGGCGAGCAGCACCAAACCATTCTTGTGCAGCCTGTACAAAACTAACCAAACTGGCACTTAAGCAGAGGCTTCAAAGACTCCGGTCTCACCTTTGGGAAACTGCCATGAATCCTCCAACAACTGCGATAGAGACAACTAAATCCCCAGATAGGTCAGTTGAGTGACAAACAAAATCTCTGTCTGCTCCTGACCAGATGACTCCATCCCCTCAATCCAAAGAGGGTGCGGACAGGGGTCAACATCCAAACAAAAGTCGGCATCGACATCGAAGACTGCTCGAGCCCATGAGGTGCCTAGGAAAACGAAAGAGAAATTGATTACTAAAAGGGCAAAGAGGAGTAAATCAGTCCACATTGAACCTCCACAAACTACATTACCATCCCCAGTTCTGGAGGAGTCTCTGAGAGAGTCGCCAGCATCAACCTCTGAAAGGCACAGAGGTTGGCACAGGCTCCGGTATCAACTGGTAGCCTATCTCCACAAACTGGCCATTTAATGACTGAATTGCCATCCAGTCGGGCCTCAGCCCATTCTAGCCCTGCATCAGGGCGGGCGATTGAAATCCCACTGTCTGATTTGGAGTCCCCTCAACACTCTCCCTGGAAACATCGGGAGAAACGGAAGCATATTTCTCCACCTCGATATATGCCTCCCTATGGACAATATTACCAGTATCCATTTTTCCATGTTATCCTCACTTCGACATGGAGGGAGGCCTTCCTTTCTATGATCCCTACTAGATGGGAGCTTGTCGGGGACATTCTCATGAGGAGCCAAAACATGTGCGATATACTCTTCCTCACCAACCCACTAAAATTGTTACTTTTAGCTCTAGAATCTTCTGAGACGTTCAGCGCAGGCGCAGAACAACCCATTTGTGTGAATTCACAGAGGACCACTAGAAGAACTATGATTACAGGTAAGTAATCTCCTTTTTTGTAAGATGCTTGAATGAAAGAGGCCTTATTTTCTTTTGCTTTTTTGTAGACCACAAAATTGCATCAGCAGCAGAACAGCAGCTTTGGAAGAAAAGCTTTTCCTTTTTTGAAAAGGGAATTCAAAATTTTGAATTGATTGATGATGCAACCAATGCTGCTCTTCTTCTTTGTAATATGGGGAGACTGATGAGAATTTGTGCTCATGCTCATTGTCCTACTGGGGGAGACCTTAAAAGAGAATTTTCCCCTGAAGAGGCACTTTATTATAATAAGGTAAACAATTGCCTACTATCCAAACACTTTAAGAAATTGCAGTTCATAGGTCTAAGAATACACCTGTGTAATTGTTTTCTACTGAAATGTATGCATAAACATAATCATGTGGTATACCATTATTTTTATGAAAAACATGGTTTTAAAACTAATATTTATTGTTCAGTTTTGTATCTGATTTAGGCTATACACTTTATCTGCCTATATACACAAATACATTTTGTAATATCAAGATTGTTTTATTATCTACTCACAAGGCTTCTCTCTCTCTCTCTCTCTCTCTCTCTCTCTCTCTCTCTGTGTGTGTGTGTGTGTGTGTACACCCTGTTTCCCCGAAAATAAGACCTAACGTGAAAATAAGTCCTAGTATGATTTTTCAGGATGCTCTTAATATAAGCCCTACCACAAAAATAAGCCCCACTTAAGTGAAACCCCACACTCCATCATTGTGTCGCATGATGCAGCAATGTACACACACACACACACACACACACACACACACACAGAAATAAAATTGTAAAGCAGTTTACATGCAATATACTCTGAAGTGACAATAAAGCCCTAGAATTCAACTCATATTTACAAGTAAAAGGTAAAGGTTCCCCTTGACAATTTTTGTCCAGTCGTGTCCGACTCTAGGGGGCGGCGCTCATCCCGCTCTTCAAGCCATAGAGCCAGTGTTTGTCCGAAGACAATCTTTCCGTGGTCACATGGCCAGTGTGATTTAGACACGGAACGCTGTTTACCTTCCCACCGAGATGGTACCTATTTATCTACTCGCATTTGCATGCTTTCGAACCGCTAGGTTGGCGGGAGCTGGGACAAGCGACGGGAGCTCACTCCGTCGTGTGGATTCGATCTTACGACTGCTTGGTCTTCTGACCCTGCAGCACAGGCTTCTGCGGTTTAGCCCACAGCGCCACCACGTCCCTCATATTTACAAGAATAGGAGTGAATTCTTCCATTCTGAGTCTTGATATCTTAATCAGAAAAATCACTTCATATTGCTTTCCCACTGGCTCATATTACTGACCTACAGAGAAGAGGAAAGTGTGGAAAGTGGCAGCATTTTTGTAAGCAAGATTTTTTTAAAAGTCCTCAGTGACTTTCCTTGTAGAAGCTGCTACTGAAACATCTTACTTGGATCTTACAGTAGCCATTTGTGTAAAATGCCTATATATGTATGCTTATGTATATAATCTACTTTCATAAGCCAGCTGGTGGATCATCAGAATTCCACTGCCTCACCAGGTTTATTGAAACTTGCTTGCTTAAGAGTATGGCCTTCATATAAGGGAGCTACAGTCAAATCAGAATGGTAGAAGCATGGTTCTCCCGTTCTGAATTTTGATGCATGACTGGGGCCATGAGGCTATGGTTAGGGGACATGTAACTTTTATTTTGTCATTAGCCTAGTAAAAGGAATAGCATGGTGGAGGTAACAATCATGTTAATTGGGTTCATTGGAAGACACATGAAGAGCACATATAGTTCGGTCTAGTTGGACACTGACACAAGTTTTCTTATTTTGGCTGTTTATCAAAAGAATTTCAAGTTACAGTTAAATAATGAATATGGTTACAGTTACAGTCTCTCAGCTTTAATTTGAGGGCATTCTCATCCAGATTAGAGGAAGCGTTAGGAATTACAGCTCTTTAATATGAGCCAAAAGTAATTGGACAATTGACTCAAAAGCTTTTTCATGGACAGGTGTGGGCTATTTCTTCATTATTTCATTCTCAATTAAGCAATTAAAAGATCTGGAGTTGTTTCTAGGTGTGGCATTCACATTTGGAAGCTTTTGCTGTGAACTCACATGTGTTCAAAGGAGCTTTCAATGCAAGTGAAACAGGCCATCCTTAGGCTGCAAAAAGAAAAAGAAAGAAAGAAATCCATCAGAGAGATAGCAGGAACGTTAGGAATGGCTAAAGCAACAGTTTGGCAATGGAGAAGACTCTTGAGAGTCCCCTGGACCAGTGGTTCTTAACCTTTGTTACTCGGATGTTTTTGAACTGCAACTCCCAGAAACCCCAGCCAGCACAGTTGGTGGTGAAGGCTTCTGGGAGTTGCAGTCCAAAACTCCTGAGTAACCCAAGGTTAAGAACCAGTGCCCTGGACTGCAACAAACCTATCAATTCTGAAGGAGATCAACCTTGAGTGCTCACTGGAGGGACAGATCCTGAAGCTGAGGCTCCAATACTTTGGCCATCTCATGAGAAGAGAAGACTCCCTGGAAAAGACCTTGATGTTGGGAAAGTGTGGAGGCAAGAGGAGACGGGGAGAACAGAGGTTAAGATGGTTGGACATTGTCATCGAAGCTACCAACATGAATTTGACCCAACTCTGGGAGGCAGTAGAAGACAGGAGGGCTTGACGTGCTCTGTTCCATGGGGTCACGAAGAATCGGACACAACTCAGCAACTAAACAACAACAACAACAAAGCAACAGTTTGGTACATTCTGAGAAAAAAAGAATGCATTAGTGGGTTCTGGAACACAAAAATGCCTAGACATCCATGGAAGACAACAGTGGTGGATGATTGTGGGATCCTTTCCATGGTAAAAAAACAAACAAACCCTTCACAGCATCCAGCCAAGTGACATTATCCAAGTCTACCATAAAGAGAAGACTTCAGAAGAGCAAATACAAAGGGTTCACCACAATGTGGAAACCATTCATAGTCTTCAAGAATAGAGAGGCCAGATCAGACTTTGCCAAAAAATATCTTTAAAAGCCAGCCCAGTTCTGGAACAGCATTCTTTGGACATATGAAACAAAGATCAACCTGTACCAGAAAGATGGGAAGAAAAAAGTATGGAGAAGGCTTGAAACTGTTCATAATCCGAAGCATATCACATCTTTAAAACATGGTGGGAGCAGTGTGATGGCATGGGCACACATAGCTTCCAATGGCAGTGGGTCACTAGTGTTTATTGATGATATAACAGAAGATAGAAGCAGCCAGATGTGAAGTGTACAGTCATGCCCTGCTGGACGATTACCCCGCTCTACAACGAATCCGCTTTACGTTGACGTTTTTGTGATTGCTTTTAAATGGGGTTTTTTCGCTGTGCGATGATCAGTTCCCTGTTTCGGTAATCAGGTTTCAAAATGGCAACTGGCTGAAGAAAATGGCCCCCGCTGTTTTCTAGGACGGGTTCCTCGCTTTACAGGCACCGAAAATGGCCACCGTATGGAGGATCTTCACTGGACGAGCAAGTATTCAGCCCATTGGAACACATTGAACAGTTTTCACTGGTTTTTTTTTTTTTTTCGTTTGACGACGTTTTCGCTCTACAGTGATTTCGGTGGAACGAATTAACGTTGTCAAGCGAGGCACCACTGTATACGGATACGTTTCCTGCTCATATTCAGCCAAGTTCAGCAGAGATGATTGGATGGTGCTTCACTTTGCAGATGGACAATCACCCAAAACATACTGTGAAAGCAACCCACAAGTTTTTTTTAAAGCAAAGAAGTGGAATATTTTGCAATGGCCAATTGAGCATGCATTTCATTTACTGAAGACAAAACGTATGGCAGAAAGATCCACAAACAAACAATAATTGAAGACAGTTGTAGTAAAGGCCTTGCAAAGCATCACAAAGGAGAAAACCCTGTGGTGATGTTCCAGACTTCAGGCAGTCATTGGCTGCAAAGGATTCTTGACAAAGTATTAAAACTGAACATTTTATTTATGATTGTGTTAATTTGTCCAGTTACATTTGAGCCCCTGAAATAATGGGACCATGAACATGGTTGCAATTCCTAAACATTTCATATGATATTTTTGTTCAACCCCTTGAATTAAAGATGAAAGACTGCACTCCAATTGCATCTCAGTTGTGTCTGATGTAAACCTATTCATGTTTCCCTTTGGTGACACATTGGTTCTTTTTTTAAAAAAATCTGTAGGCTATTGACTATTACCTGAAAGCTTTAAGATCACTTGGTGAAAGGGAAGTTCATCCAGCTGTCTGGGATTCTGTCAACTGGGAACTGTCAACTACCTATTTTACTATGGCAACTCTGCTGCAAGATTATGCTCCTTTGTCCAGGAAGGCTCAAGAGCAGGTAACACCTTTGAGTTTATTATATCCTCTGTTGAGAAATGGCCATTGTCCTGGCATTTCTAACTGGTGCCGCTGGTGGAAGGGGATAATGCCCTAAGGTAATACCAAAGAGAGCATTTGAATAACATATTTTTCTGTGTATATGACACTACTTTTTTCTAAAATCGTTAAGACTAAAAATTGATGGTTGTGTTATACACGGAAGTAAGCTGAGGATAGAACAGAACAACCCATACCTTGCCTCGGCAAACAGGCTGCCTCCAATCAGAAGGCTTAGCTTCCTCCAATCACGAGCCTTATGTAACTGACGTCAGCTGATGCTGAACAAACCAACTGCAACAGCGCTCACATGCAACAGGGACTCCTAATGTCTGAGAGTAGATATGGGGGTATTCGTAGACAAGTACGAATATCTCCCTGCAAGTGGAAATAACAAGGGTCCGGCCCCATGGAGCCGGACTGTCCACTCACCGTTCGGCCGCTGCTGCAGGCGCAGCAGCATTTTCCTATCATGCTGTGCTCCACAATGGATTAGCCACTCCTGGCTGAAGGCCAGATGACAAGCCTGTCTGCCAGGTCACACAGTGGCTAATCCATTGTGGAGCACAGCGTGATAGAAAGACACTGCTGTGCCCACAGCAGCAGCCAAATAGTGAGTAGACGGTCCAGCTCCATAGGGCCAGACCCTCGTTATTTCCACCTGTGGGGACATATTCGTATTTGTCTACAAACACCCCATCTCTATCCAAGAGTTCTGAGCCCAGAGACTGAATAACGTTAAAGTCTGATGCATAATATGACAGCATTGGTATATAAATGTTACCTAATTACTAAATAAAAATGTGTTCTGTTTTGTGTTTAAAATATTGATTTCTTAATTTTGGGTTAGAAAAGTAAGAAGGCATCTTATACATGGAGGTGTCTTATACACAGAAAAATATGGCAATCAGGAACTAAATAGTTGCATATGCATTATGCTGATTGCTGTCAGTAATGGTGTAGTAAAATGTTTTCCTATTATTTTTGTTTTTCTGCTTTGTTTAATTAACCTGAGCAAACACTATGATGTTGACCTTTATAGATTCTGAAACCCTCACTTTGGGAATAGTTATGTTTATTAAGCCCTGTGGGTAAACCATTAGTATTTTGTGGCATAGTGTAGATGTGTGTTTCACAGGTGTGATAGGAAAGTATTTAAAACTAGTCAAACTGATATCAAAGCGCTTTGAAGCTGAGAATTCTGTTAAATTCTACAGTGCAATGGGTGCATTTGTGTTTGGAGACACTGATGGATTACAGTATCTTTGTGCAGTGTTGTTCTGGTTGGATGGCAGAGAATATGGATGGCAAATCCTATTTCTCATGAACACAAAGATTGTTTAGCTAGATTTAGAACAAAGGTTCAGTCCTATGAAACACTATGTTATGTCCAATTGGCATCTCTCTCTCTCTCTTTTTTATTATTATTATTATTATTATTATTATTATTATTATTATTATTAGTAGTAGTAGTAGTAGTAGTAGTAGTAGTAGTAGTAGTAGTAGTAGTAGTAGTAGTAGTAGTAGTAGTAGTAGTAGTAGTAGTAGTAGTATTGCTGATGCATTGCTCTCTTATCTAACAGAGGTATCTGACAACAGGAAAAGAAGGGAGGTGATTTTCAGTAATTCGTCCTTGTAGCCCACTCAACACTTGTCATGCTGTTCTGAGTTCATCTTCCCAGTTCTCAGGAACAGTTTTTTTGTGAATATTTGTGGGAATATTCAAAATTAATTTCTCTCACCATTTCTCTATCTTCTGAACAGAAATCTCTGATGCATCAAAAAGAACTTCCATTGCAGAAGGATGCTGGGTGTATAGATCTTTGGTGTCAGCCTATCACATTTACCTATGTAGTTTTAAAGGGTGTGATAGTGGCAAGTTTGTCCTTGTTGCTTGACCTTACCACCTTGATAATTTCCCTGATTGTAGAACATATGCTTAATGATCATAGTCCCTCCAGTGTCTGAAATCCATAAATCACATAATTTTAAGAATTAAAAAAGCTATACTTGTAACAGTTTGTTATGTTATAAAAGCTATTATTTCTGTGTTCCATGAGAAAATTGAAGCTATGAGAGTGATCCATGGTAATGCAATTACTTGCAGAATCCAGTTTACAACCATTGATTGTTTTAGTTGCCTTTTCCTGTATTTGAAGCACACACACAAAAAGAGGGGGGGAGGGATTATGAAGTAAATGGATTTTAATATTGTAGACTTTGAAAACCTCTTTTTGATGTGTTTTAGATAGAAAAAGAAGTTAGTGAGTCAATGATGAAATCCTTGAAATACTGTGATGTTAATACAGTTTCTGCACGGCAACCCCTTTGCCAGTACCGGGCAGCTACAATACACCACAGGCTGGCTTCCATGTATCATAGCTGTTTGAGAAACCAGGTATTTGCCCAAAGGGGTTTTATGCTAATATATCTTTCTGTATTTTTCTTGGCTCACTAAAAAAAGGCACAGTGGCTGTTTTGGTTTTTTTAAAAACATAATTACTACAGTATATCCTGAAATCAAAGCTGCCTTGAGTCCTTTTTAAGTAGAAAGGCAGAGTAGAAATACTTTAAATAAGTAATAAATAAACATTCTCATCAAATCCCACATATACAGTGAGCCTGTTCTAGTTACATCTTACTACTGTGTTTCCCCGAAGATAAGACAGGGTCTTATATTAATTTTTGCTCCAAAAAATGCTGTAGGGCTTATTTTCAGGGGATGTTTTATTTTCTTCATGTACAACAATCTACATTTATTCAAATACAGTCAATGTCATCTTCTTCTGGTTGCTGCACAAGGGTGGAGGGTGGGGTTTCACTTAACTGGGGCTTACTTTTGGGGCAGGGCTTATATTATGAGCAGCCTGAAAAATCATACTAGGGCTTATTTTCGGGAAAACAGGGTAGTAAGCACCAGGCAATAATTTTATAATACAAATTTTACTAGTGTGAATTTCCGGGCTTATTTATTTTTTGTGTTATAATGGCACTAGTCATAATTCTGTGCCAGTCCTATACAGTAATTCATGGCACCCTGATATCTCTTCTTCGATTTACTAATATCTTCCTATCAATCTATTAAATATTAGTCATGTAAGCAGTCTTAAGATGAAAAGGATTCCTCATAGGTTTCTTTTTTAATTTTTATTTTCTGTGAATATTTAAGAAGATTGTTGATGTAGAAACTGAATGGAGTTATTCCCTTTCATATCGCATATAGCTGGCCTTTTTCTTCTTCTTTATAACTTTATAACGTAAACAGTTTTATTGTTTTTGAAGGTTGGTGATGAGCATCAGCGTAAACAGCACAGAGTACTAGTTGACCTTCATTATAGTAAATCTGTGAAGTTTTTTCAACTCCTGAAGGATGCACCATGTGAGCTTCTTCGTGTACAATTGGAAAGAGTAGCATTTGCAGAATTTCAGATGGCAAGTAAGTTGGATGGTTTTTCTATTTTGGCCTTGTTTTATTTCAAGTTTCTTCTTCTTCTTTTTTTTTTTTTAAATGATCACTAGTTTCCTGGAATACAGTGGAATGAGGTGGGGTGGGGGAAATACGTCTTTAACAAAGCTGTGTGGGTTGTTAAAATTCTTAAAATATTATAGAATAGAAAATAAGTGAGAATGTGTCCAATTTATTAATACCTTCCTTATCTTATTTCAAGGTCAAAACAGCAATGGGGGAAAGCTAAAGACCTTATCAGGGGCCTTGGATATAATGAAACAGACCCAGTCTGTGTTTCAGCTTATCAAAAAAGAACTTGTTGCTGATTGTGAGCAGGTAACTATTGTTATTTATTATTTTCAAGTAACCTTTAATTCAAGCATGTCATATGCTCATCAGTATAGGTTCAGGCCTAGATAAATGATCCCTATATTTCATGACTCTTCTTTATGTGCTTTTAAAAAGCTCCATATAGTTGCTAAGTATTCTGAAACCAATGTGAAATTGTAGCTCATACAAGTGGTAACTCATGGTTTAGAATGGTTAATTCTTCCACAAATATATTATGTTTAGACCCTTGAGGACAACAAGAAGAATGTAGAGAGAATGACTACTGAAGATTCCTCAAACAGCCTCAATAAAGAAGAAGTATCAAAGCTCCTCGGTATATTTGAATCTAGATTGTCATTTCTCCTCCTTCAGTCCATCAAACTGCTTACATCAACCAAAAAGAAACTGGGGTAAGTATGTGGCAGCAGCTAGTGTTGTTTTCCTGTGCCCTCTTACAGCATTAATAGATTGAGCTTTGAATCCAAACAAATCTGAATGAAAAGAAAATAGCCAGTTATGTTGTCTTGTAGACAATACAGAGGTGACCTAGTATTACAGTATGTAATTGTAACATTTACCCCATGGCCTCTGCTTGTTTCACGAAACGCAGAGCTCACGAAGGTATCCCAGCATACTTTGCTGCCACCAGTTGATCTCTTTGCCAACTATATTTCCCATGAAAGATTGAGGTCCATTAAGTACTTAACTTTGAAATAAGAACAGGTTTATTGATTACTAGTTGTTTCAGGAATACGTAATTTTCAAGCACATTCTTAAAGTTACACAAAGCTTCAGTAGTTTCCTTTAACATTTTCTATCTTAATACAGATAACACTCTGACTATTCACTACTTAAATTCTCTCTCTACCTTAAACCCAAACTATCTCCCCTCAAAACTCTGTCTATGACTAAACTAACTAGACTCTGACTTACCCCTTCCTTCTAGCTGCTGTGGTTCCGCATCCCAACAGCTTTCATTGGCACATGCAAATAATCTTCTACCTGAGCCAAAGCAGGGTGATCGCCACAGTAATGTTATAGTAGTTATGCTTCTGCATGTGTAGAAGTTTGTATAGGTGTTTGCAGAAGCAGACCCTATTTTGATTTATTTTTCTTTTCTCATAGTACTATCTAGTGTGAACTGCAGAAAAACCATTCCATTAACAGAAAGGGAGGTCTAGATATCAACAAGGAATGTGATTTATCTTCTGAACCTATTGTTACTTTCATATTTGAATGCTAGTTGAAATGATTGCCTTTTTGTGGTGGTGTTACATTTACAGCTACACATAGAGAAGTGGCTTTGAAGTTAATATAGAGGGTTTTTTGCCACTGTTTGACATCCTTACATGTACCTAGGAGGCTGTTCTTGCTTATAGTTAGTGGACAAGATTCAGCAGGTTTCTTCCACTGAAAGAACATATAACTGTAAAGAGACAGTTTTTCCTGGCCTTGAGGAGGCAAAGACATTAGCAGTCCTGAAAAAATCTTCCCTGGATAGTCCAGTTACCAGTGCTGCAAAATGTTTTCTTTGTCTCCTTACTGCAGCATGAAAATTGCTGCATCCAAAAATGAGCTCAAAGGGTTTCTCATTTGTACAGAACAGGTTTTGAGGGGCATAAACTGCCCCCACCTCTGTTGGAACCTCTGGTTCACCACTCCTTGGACTAATCCAGCCAGACCTCTTCAGGTAGCTCAGATTAACCATGATGTACAACTATTGAGATGACACATGAAATTGTCCAATTGTCACGTACATGTCCTTGGGTCACAGAAGAAGAAATAATTTCCACTTGGACACGTTATTTGTACCTGTTTGAACAGTATTAAGAAAACTATAAAGGCAAGGGATTTCATCCTCAGAAAAAGCCTTGTAACAAGCTTCTATGGGTTGCCGCATCACTTTTGTCCAGATGTTAATTTCCATGTTACCTTGAAAGGCTCTGTTGGATGGTTGATTGAGAAAATGATGAAGTAGCTATGTCTTCCTTCTTATCATTCATTACAACAGGTCAGTACATCTAGGTACT
Source organism: Pogona vitticeps (assembly GCF_051106095.1). Classification (NCBI taxonomy): domain Eukaryota; kingdom Metazoa; phylum Chordata; class Lepidosauria; order Squamata; family Agamidae; genus Pogona; species Pogona vitticeps. Next base: position 73,025,805 of record NC_135785.1, read on the forward strand.
CTGTTCAGCCATCCTCATACAGAGTTTATGTGACTAGTGCTCTGGCAGTCATCCTGCTTCATTTTTCAGAAATTTCCAAAGAACCAGGGTGCAAAATGAGCATTACTGCTTTGAATAGAGCACTCAGGAGCAACTGCCTTGTCTTGTGGCTAGGACCCATGACCAACTGGGATAGATCTGTGATTATCATGAAGGCCATGAAGCCCCAAGCTTAACCACAGAACTGTCTATGTTGATCTCCAGCTCTGTGCTCAGCTAGGAGTGCTTTTAGGTAGCAAGGTGAATTAACACCAACAGCAATCCTAGTTACCGTATTTTTACGTGTATAAGATGATATTTTTCTCTAAAATATTTAGATTAAAAATTTACGGTTGTCTTATACACAGAAGCAAGGAGGGGGAGGGATCAAAGCGCTTTCCTCCCTGCTTTTCCCCTCCATTTTAAAGTGGAGAGGGAAAGCAGGAATCATAAAAGCATTTTGATTTCTGCTTTCCCCCTCCACTTTTTGCAAAGAAAGTGGAGGGGAAAAGCAGAACTCATCAGAGCAATTCCTGCATTCCCCGCCCACTTTCTTCCAAAGAACCTTGTTTATATTACCCTATATAAGCCATTCTGAGTGCCAAATTGACAGAAAAGTGGGGAAAGAGTTTAAATTTTACATTTAAATGTAAAAACTCTCAAATTAAGAGTTTGAAGCATAAAAACAGTAAGGGGGAGGGAAAAATGATATTCAGAGCACTGTCTCTCGCTGTACCTCCAAGCCTCTGTGTGCTGTCCACCTTTAATTCACAGAAATACAGATTATATAACCAGACCGTTACAATAATGGAAAACTATTAGCCCTTGCATTTGTCTACATGGATCCCTTCTCTAGGCTTCTCATCAGGGATCTGCTTTTCTTCCCCTTAGCTGCTTTTAATGCTTCAAACTCTTAATTTGAGAGTTTTTACATTTAAATTTAAAATTTAAACTCTTTTCCCACTTTTCTGTCAATCTGCCACTCAGATGGGTATATACTGTATTTGCCGGCGTACAAGGCGACTGGGTGTATTAAATGACTCCCCAACATTTCCACTCAAAATAAGGAGTGGACGACTCTGCTGCGGCGCCGCCGGCGGCTGCCTGGGGCTCTGCCCGGGCCCGCCCTGGAAGTTCATGGCCGGCGATGAGGAGGGCGAGAAGGAAAGGGAAGCAGCCAGGTGGGCGGGTGGCGGAGGAGGAGGAGGGGGAAGGAGAAGCAGCTCTCCAGTGGTGCATGGGCGAGCGGGCTCAGCTGCGAGGAGGGCAAGAAGGAAAGGGAAGCGGGTGGTGGCAGAAGAGGAGGGGAAGGAGAAGCAGCTCTCCAGTGGCGCATGGGCGAGCTGGCTCAGCGGCGTGGGGCGGCGGGCTCTGGCAGCTCAGGCATGGCCGGCTCTGCTTCCCTCCCTCCATCGGGACCGACCGCCTGCCTGCCCGCCTGCCTTCCTCTCCGGCCAGCGCGGCCCCGCGTCACTCACTCAATGGCGGTGGCGGCTCCTTCCTGGGCCAAATGAAGTGCACCCGGCGTACAAGACGCCCCCCCCCCACTTGGAGGCATGTTTTTTGGGCCAAAAAAGTCATCTTGTACGCCGGCAAATACGGTACTTTGTTTTGTTTTATTATTATACGGTCATAGACCTGAAAATACAAGATAAAAACATTGTATAAGATGTTATAGAATAAGTAAGTTGTTAGAACAAACCAGCAGTATAAAACTTGAGTTGTATGGTTGTCTTAATATAACATTTTATGAATTCTTAAAACTTAGAATAAAAACTTAGCCACTGACTGTGATATTAATTGGTTCTCTCCAGACAGCAGAAACTTCAGGTAGTCTGTGGGAGCTATACTAGTACATTTATACATTATTGGGTAGAGGTAACGGATACGTTCAGACCTATATAAACTACATCCTAGAATGGTGTGTGCCAAGGACTCAACTGTTTGTTCCCCACAGGGGCATATCCTTTCTCCATAAGGAATGTCATTAAAGCACCCTTTTAACAAGGCTGAGGAAAAGCAATTAAACCTAGCCCTTGAGAAGACAAAATGATACATTGGTGCTGTGATTCGATATAGATAATTTGCTAACTTGGGGAAGTTAAAATTTAAACCAATGTACATTGGTGAGCACGTCCTGTCTGCATATGCTAGTGAATACTGGAGATCTATGTCTTTAATGCTTTGTGCAACCATTGACCTGGTACTATCATAATGCTGACTCAGAAAGAAGTCCATAGAGAAGCCTAAAAGATGTAATTTATCAGTAAATCCCTTATGCCGTGAGCTAGCAAAGACATTTTTTTGTAAATAGTATAAATAACCGCTGGTTGTGGGAGCATATACCACCTTCAACCAGAATCAGGATGCATATAACCAAGCTTGACATTCCACCGATTGAAGGCCAGCCTCCAAATGCACGGCAGCAGAAGAAATGTATCGTGGCATGGCAAATAGGATTCACAGCGAGTTTGACAGGACGCTTTCAACTGAGGGATTGAAACCATTTATCCAAATTGCAATACCATACAGGAGCTGAGCAAGAATTTTGTACTTAGCTATCTGTAGAGCAGCAGGGGTGAACTGCCCACCCTGGACATAGTGGTATCGTCTAAGAACTTTGCTTGTATTGTCAGCCACCTGCACTGCTGCTTGTCTATGGTGAGACCAGGAGAGGGTACGTGAGAAGACAATTCCCAAGTATTTAAATGTTTTAACTTGTTCTATATACTGGCCCTCAATAACCCTTTCTTTCACTTTACTATGCCTAGAGAAAACCATTATTTTGGTTTTCTCGAAGTTAAATGTTAATAGGTGGTTCCTGCAGTAACCCATAAATGCACGTAGAATATGTTTAGGACCAACTTCCGATATTGACATGATAACTGCGTCATCTGCCTATAGTAGTAAGGACACATTGATTTTAGACAGTTTCGAGGGGTGAAATTCAGGTGCTGGGCAGCTTTTAGGGAGGTCATTTAGGTACAGATTAAATAATGTAGGTGCCAGAATACAACCTTGGCAAACCCCTCTCTCTGCCTGAATGGGGTTAGATAGATTCCCATTGACTCCACATCTCACCCTAATTGTGGTCTGTTGGTAGAGGCTTCTGATAAGATACAATAGCCTCTTACCAATCAAGGAAGAGTAGAGTTTTTCCCATAAATTTCCTCTGGGTATTGAGTCAATGGCAGACTTTAAATCGATAAAAGCTGCAAACAGGCCATTCCCATGACAGCCCACATACTTCTCTGCAAGGTGATTCAGTACTATACAGTGGTCAAAAGTGGAGCGGTTCTTCCTAAAGCAAACCTATACATTCCCTAAGATATCCTCCTCCTCAATCCATGTGATTAATCTATTATTAAGATATCTAGCGTAAAGCTTGGCCACTATTGACAGAAGGCTAATTGGTCTAGAATTTGAGGGTTCGTCTTTGTTCCCCTTCTTATAGATTGGTATCACTATTGCCTCTAACCAGGAGTGTGGAATTTGCCCGGTGTTATTAATGAATGTAAATAGATGAGATAAAAGGGGGGGCCCACCAGTCTACATTGGTCTTTAAAGACTCTGCTGGTATTAGCAGAAGGGTTTATATAGGATAATATAAACACCAGAGACAACAATGTAAACATGTAAACAAACATGGGCCTGTTTGAAGCCTGTTGTTCTCAGGTGGTGGTCTATATGTTAGTGCTGGTAGACAGGATTCAAGGTTTGCTGTATCCTAGGGAAGACAAAGGAATTTTGATTTTTAAAATAAGTCATTGGCCACCCTCTCCACATGGAATAGTAAACTGGAGGACTTTCTAACGTACATACCATATATGTGTTAAACTCTAGTCTATAGCTCTCAAAAATCAAACTGAAAAGCATCCTGGCAAAAACTAGACCATTATGGTCATTGCATTACAATTTCTGGGTCTCCACAAGATGGCAATGTAAATACAGAAGACCCAGATGCAATTTCTGTTGCAAAGCCAACTCATTTCTTACATCTGTTTGTGCCAGTAATTGTTCCAGTCTTATACTAGAATATTATACAGGTTTGGAGAGGCTGATAATGTCGGGGCAGAATATTTGAATTTTCATTTATTCTGCTCTGTGAATGATTCATAATTATCTTTAGCTTTTTCCACAGCCTGAACATGTTAAGTTCTAACTATATTATATATTTTTCAAATTCTTCAAAAATGAAAGCAGAAGAGCAACTTCAATGTAGCTGGAGCTACAAAAGAATAACACAATATAGTCTTACTGAACCTTGTTAACCACATGTGATACTGCTGAAAGAAGAATGTTGTCAGCAAGGCATGATGTAAGACTATTATTTGCTAGCAAGAGTCAGCACCTTTGTAGTAATGCCAGGATTGCCAAGCAGAGCTGCATCTGCTGATAGCTGGGAATGAATTTTTGTGTTCAGTCACCAGTTCTGTCTTTTTGTGACAAGGCAATGCCACCACCTTATGCTGTGGCCCTATAATCTCCAGTTCTTAGGCAGTTGGAACTTTTCTTAACACTTGTTGGATCTTTCAGTGGATGAATGCTGCACTTTTTACTCTTTCATATTTTCAAGTTAGTAGTGTTTTATATGTTTAATTGCATTTTAAATTGTGTTCTTAGTTATAACTTAGTTTTATCATAGTTATGTCTTTTTAAAAAAACATTTTGTAAGCCATGTGAGATCCCTGTCTTGAGAAGAGGGTAGGATATAAGCAAAATAAATAAGTGCTCTCTGTGGGTGTCCATTCACACAGTCAAGCCACAGCATGTTGATATCAAAAACATGCATCGCAGGCAGTTGCTGAAAGAAGCATAAGACTAGCAGAAAAGCAGAATTTAAAGGCAGGCAGAAAATAGCAGAAGAGCTGTAAGGAAGGCAGTCGTTGTGTGGATTGCATTTCCTATGCACCCCAAAAGTTATACTTCTTGTAGAGGCTTCCCGATGGATTTAATTGTTGGACCTGAATGGCGTCTGTAATGTTTGAATATATAAATTGATATAGTATTGTAAAAAATACATAGGTACTGTAAAGAATTCATGTTTAGCCAGTCTGCACAGGTTATTTTATTAGGGATACTTGGATGGGCACTGTATTTCTCTTGGTGGACACAAACATTTTCATTTGCCAAATGTCAATTTGGCTCCCAAATTTGGTATAAGAGGAATTGAGCCTCTTGCATCCAGTGGTTTGACCTCTCTTAGCAATTTCCTGCTTCTGGAATAAAGTTTTTTAAATTATTAGTCTTACTTGTAAGTAATCTGTTTCGCATGGGAGAGCGAAAGCATGTAGTTCTCCACAGTCTTCATTTTGGATGTGGCAGTTCGGGAGAGCTCTCATTAATATGAACATGAAGTTTAACTGCTTTTAAATGAGACACTTCAAAATGTTTGTCTTTCTCTCTTGTCTGCTTGTATTTCTTTCGTGTAGTTTCTATCCCTTTTTGCTTTCTATTCGGTTGTGGAAACCGTTTTAAGTATTAATTATAGAAATGCTTAATTATGGAAATTCCTACAGAATTCATTGGAACTTTAATTGATAAATGTAATGTGTAATAAATGAACCTGTCATTTCTGTTTGCCAAATTTCAGGAATGTAATTGCTTCTTGCTTTCCTTGATCAAAATATTTGCAATGAAATCAGTTGGCAACACATCTTGTGTGTTTACGTATGCTACAAAGCTTCTGGCTTTGACACTGCTAATTTCTGATGTTTTTTTTAAAATTATTTATGAAGTCCTTGATAAAAAAATTGAAAACTGGCATTAACAGAGAAAGAAAGTCTGAGCTTATTCCACATGCTTGAGTTTCCATGGGGAATCAGCCAAGTAGTTGCAGGAAAACCTATAATAATAATGAAATAAACGAAGGAGCTTAATTCTGAGACATGTGAGATCATCCAGAAAGGTGCAGGTAATGCATACTGCTGAGTTGCATTAATGAAAACCTGAGGAACAGGGTAATATAATGACAGATAGGGAATAGAACTGGATTAGAGCTCAGCTAAATTTCCCTATTTCTACCCAGAGCAATATACCATATTTTACCATGTATATGACCCCCCAGTGTATAAAACGACCCCCTAATTTTGCCCCTTGATGGAGGCGAAGGAGCAGTTAATGGGCAACCGCTCCTCCATCTCCTGCTGCTGCTGTCTCCATTGCCCGCCCAATCACCTCCAGTGCGACTGCCGACTGCTGGGTACAGCTCACATCACTGCTTTGTCCCGTGCCCTAAGGAGATCATGGCAGGAGGTGATCTGACGGTGGCATCAGAAAGAGGCGCCTGAGCGCACGTGAATGCTTGTTTGCCTCCTCCTGCCTCCACCACCAGAGGAGATAAAGCGGGTGACATGAGCTGGAGGTGAGCCCCAGCAGTCGGCAGTCGCACTGGGGGAGGTAATCAGGCGGGCAGGGAAGGCAGCAGCAGGAGGCACCAAAGCGCATGTGAATGCTCCTTCGCCTCTGCCTCCTGCTGCCTCAGGGCCACCAGAGGGGACAAGCTGTGAGCTCTGGAAGAGGCAATTGGGCAGTGGCGGTGGCAGGAAGAGGCGCCTGAGCACACGATGCTCAAATTTTCCTCTAATTATTTTTAGGAAAAATATGTCATTTTATACACAGAAAAATACAGTATTTCTGGACTCTTTGATTGTATATGCTTAAAGTGAAGGCAGGAGAAGAAATGTTCTAATGGCCTGTTGCATCTACCTGATACAGGGGCCATGAGATGGTCTGCAAAAATTAACTAGAGTTCTGCTTGCAGAATGAAACCTGTGTACCTGCTGAAAAGCTGTTCTTAAGAGTTTGGGTGACGTTTGCTAGTGGCCTGAGATGTGATGTGATATAGGACAGAACAATTATAGGGAGTTGGTGTCAATTTAGGGAAGTATTTCCCTTGCAACAGCAAAAATATGTTCTGTTAATGCTTTTACTCTTGTGTTCAAGCCATTGTTTGCAAAGTTCAGTATTAATGTAATGTGGCAATGGATTAATTTACTCCACCCTTTTTCTCCTCAGAGGTAACAATGAAGAAGAAGAAATTCTTAAGTCCAATAAGTATGTTTACTCACTTCTCTTGCGATCTGTAGCAAAGAAGAACCTGACGCTGCTGGAAAGAACAGAAGTTGTGCTAAACCTATTGGAACAGCTGACTCAGGACAATGAAGGCAGTAATCTGGGACCTCAGTAACCTAACAGTACCTGATAGACATCACAGCAATTTAATCAGTGCCTTGCTCAAAAATGGACTTGTGTTTCTGTTCTATAGAGATCCTTGATTTTATTTGTATTATTACATATTTATAAGATTGTACAGCTGGAAAAATAAACCTTATTGCTATCTTTTGAAGAATGATACAGTTAGTATATATTTTGTTATTGTATTTTAAAGTGCTAAAACAGAAATGTACAGTTCATTTATTTGAAACATAATATACTTTGTTGAGTTGTAAAGCAGGGTGGTTTTGCTAATACTGTAATCTATTACAGTGAAATTTTGCTTAGTTGTTTTTTTAAAAATTATTTACAAAACAATCGTCTTTGTAAGGTACTGCCAGAAGTTTTACTTAAACCATAAGATTCCATTACATATGCAAACATTGTACTGTACTGTAGCATCGAACATACTCCTGTGTGAGTGTGCCTTCTCCCACTTCAGTGTGACACTCATAATAGACTTTATCCTAGGAAAGGATAAAGGATAAAATGGAATTTTTCTGTCTTAATCACTGTTATTTTCAGAAATGTGAATAAAAGTAATGTATAATTTTTTTAAAATTGAAAATGTGTCCTCTAACTCTGCATTTCAGTGCTTTTGTGTCAGGTTGCTGCCTCTAAAACTCAGGCTTAACAGTGTATATATATTCTAGGTGGATTAGCTGCATTATCCTGGTTGCAGTTAAAACAAAATCGTATGATACCTTAAATGCTTAACACCTTTTAAAACTAGTATCTGCACAGAAAAATATATTTTGTATAGAACTGCAGTTTAACTTGCTCATGCTACTAAGCATATTATAGCTTTTCAGTGCATTATAGGTACCATCTCAGAACAGCTGGGTGCTACAAGATAATGCAAGCTCTTTCTTAGAGCCAACTTTTCTGTCCTGTTCAAGATCACCCTCACAATTCTTACTCTACATTCCTTAATCTACATTCAGAATATAAATACACCCAACTACCTCTTTCCGGGAGGCAGTGGAAGACAGGAAGGCCTGGCATTCTCTGGTCCATGGAGTCATAAAGAGTCAAACATGATTTAACGATTAAACAACTCCTTTCTCTGCATGAACAACCATCACATACATTTCCACTTGTGCACTCGCCCAGTTCAGCAAATTTGCTATATGGTTGTTCTTTCCTGCAGCATGAACAAAAATGGGATATATATGCTTTTGAATACATCATTCGCATATGAGGACAGAAAGGTACAAGTGTGTAATCAAATGTGTACCGCCCTGCTTGTTAATGTAAAACATGGTTGTAGAGTTGTCTTGAGATTAGCTGCACCTCCTTCCCTTGTAGAAATTTGAAAGTTTTGATTACTGCCAGTATCTCTATGCTTATGTGTAATTTCCTATTGTCCTGGAACCATAAGGCATGAATTTGCGTAACTATGCAGTATGTGCTCCATCCTATGAGACTTGCAACTGTTGGTATGAAAGCTGAGGGTTAGGTTGGTTTGAAAGATTGATCTCTGGACAAGTAGATTTGCTAGCCCTGGGGTTGTAGTTTCTTTTGATCACTGTTCTTGATGCTAAGTTTGAAAGGAATCCTGCTTGTTGAGACCTCATTTTTTGTTTTGCATAGGAGATGACCATTGTGGTCAAGGCCATGTAACCAAGCAGCTTCTAAGCTATGCATGTTGTCACTAGGGCATTTGTCCAAAACTTACTTATGGGGTGTTTGATGTGGTGTGTTCTTTCTTGGGGTCAATAAGCTCTCACTGTTTTCACATTTAGTCTGGCATCTTTGTACTGGATCACACACCTTGGTTTCTAATGCAACTTTTAGATTTACTCAGGCTGAGATATGACAGCAGAATTAGAGTGAAGTTGACATAATTTTTGGCCATTATCTTTGAATATGCCACAATCAGCTAGTCACAGAGAAAAATACTGAAACCCTGAAGTCAGGTTTGCAGCTACAGTGACTGTACATTTGGTGAAGAATCTGGCACTTTTGGTAGACCAAAAGGAAGGACCTTGTAGATGTTGTTGTCAATAACAAAGCAGAGGAAACAATGATGTCCCCCTCAGATTGAGATAGATCTCATTGAGGTCTATCACAGTGAACCAGTCTTCCTTCTTCAATAGGAGTAATATTGCAGACATCATTCTTAACTTTTTTGTTGTTGTTTCTGTATAGGAGCTGACATTTTGTCTCCCTTTGTTTTTCTGGAGCTCAGTTCTGGCTTGCAGATCTGTCATGTAATCTGCTAAAAGTTGTAAAGACTGTTGGTGCTCAGTCCCCAATTCAAAGGATTTATTAGCAGTATTTACTAGCCCTGACAGATCTTTAACCTATGTTGGAAGAGTATTAATAGCAATAGCTAATTCTTGCTGGAGTTGTTTTTGTCAAAATACTGCAAAACATTGAATCTGAGTTGCCTTGAAGCTCTTTCACTATTTTCTCATGACATGACAGGGCAGCCAGCCCCACCAGATGGGCTTCTCTTTTTTGAGCTTTTATTTTATTTGCTCCAAAAAACCCCCGAGTCTAATGAAACTTCTTTGGTTCCTGTGAGGTCCTGACTCATAATTTAAACAGTTACTTACCATGAGAAATTTCTATCATTTCCCTTTGTTTAATTATAAGGTTATTAGTAGTCTGGAAATCAGGCAAAAGCAACCATTTTTTCTGTGATGCCACAGGACGTGCACACACACTCCAAGGTAACATTTCAGTTTTCCACTTCAGAAAGCTTCATTCTGGAATTGCAGGAATAACTATTTGGACATCTTGGCACTGTTAAAGCCAACAACCTGTAGACTTGGGTGTTTGCTTTATTATATATTTGTGTTACACAGTGGGATCTAGAGTTTATTATAGAAGCCATAACACTGTGTTTCAGATCACTAAAGCTGCCTGCCATTCTCCAGGATCCACCCTTTTACAGAGCCATCCCCATGTTATGAGTAAGGGGTGAAATGAATAATATGTGGAGCCCTAATCCACTTTACCCCTTTAATTTTGCAACTAAAAAGAGAGCCCTTGCTTGTGCCTACAGAGAATTTTCCCCTCCATTTAATTTCTGTTCCACTCAGAGAAAGATGCAGGCACCTTGCAAATCTTCCCAATTTCATCTTGGATAAAGGCTGCAGTTTTGCTCCAAATTACATTATTTCCCAGTCATTGGAAACTGAAGCCACTATATATATATATTTTTAAAAAAACTTGAACAGTCATGCTGAACTAATTTGGGTGCTGCTGGAACTAGTCACTATGATCTCAGTAGTGCTTTGCATGCATGACTTAGGCAGGCTCTGGGGAGGTGTACACTTTCAGCCAAATCTTTGTGTAATGTTATGCTAAAGAATTGAAGCTGGAAGTGCTCAAATGGCTCTTTGCAGAGTAATAGTTTCCAACTTCGGAACATCTGATAATCTTGGACCGTGGCTCTGTGAAGCACAGAAAAACCCAATATATATTTTAACTTCCTAACTATGGCTTGGGTGAAGGATGTTATAATCCAAATGCATTCATGTGGCCAACACTGAATTACTTAAGGGAAACACAGGCGATAGAGACTACTGAGTGACATGTGATTTCTGCCAAGAGCATAGCAGGTGGATATTAACATGTTGATAACATTTAACAAGAATACTAAAGAGGAAATTTATTTGTTTTCAGACCTAACTTTCAAATCTCTGGGGAAAACACCCAGGTGCATATCTGGTCTTTCCTTCTGTTTGATTAAGAATCAAGAAGACCTCAGCTGTGGAGTCTCCATTTGAAGAGAAAAAGGCCTTGTTGACACTAAGATTTTTTTTAAAAAAACACCAAACATTGACTATGGAAGTAGAGACTGAAAGTCTGTGATGAGGCCTAACTCTAGGTGTGTGGATCACACCATTAATGCTGACCAGTGACTGCAGAAGAGTTGAATTATTGTACTGCCAATAAATTCTGTTCCTTATGTTTTATAAGCAGCAATTCTCTCCCATTGTAGCCTCATAGTTAATGCATTTTGGCGTCGGAGAGATATTACACAGCAGGAACTGTCAGTGCCCAAGCCAAAGCACTAAATAACTGGTATAATGTACCTTTCCTTTGGTCTCTGCTGAGGTAGTGAGCCATCATGCCTCCTGTCTGAGCAAATTAGGAGGTGATACTGAGGAATAAGTTTACTCTTCTATGGCCTCGTGTTCTGTTGTAAGACAGATCTTAACAAAGAATTGTCAGAATATCATACAGTGAGCTGTCCTGATAGAATCAGTGATTTAAAAAAAAAATCAATTACAGTGGTGCCCCGCATAGCGATGATAATCTGTGCAGCCAAAATCATTGCTATACGGATTCGTCACTATGCGAAATAAAAAAGCCCACAGGAATGCATTAAAACCCGTTTAATGCGTTCCTATGGGCAAAAAACTCACCTTAATGCAAAAATCCTCCATGTGGCCACCATTTTTGCTGCCCGGTAAGCGAGGAATGGGCGCAAAAACACAGCGGGTGGCCATTTTTTTTACCCGGTGGCCATTTTGGAACCGCCGATCAGCTGTTGGGAAAACATTGTTATGCAAAAATCGGTAACCGAAACAGCTTACCGATCATCGCAAAGCGATATTTTCCCATTAGAAACATCGCAAAAACGATTGCAAAAAATCCGTCGCTAAGCAAGGCACCACTGTATCTTTCCATTAGAGGAGGTTTCCCCCTCTTTAATAGAAGGATAATTATAATAGTATCCAATATTTAGGTTACAATTTCAGAAACAAGAAAATTAACTGCAGTATTCCAAATAAGAGTAAACGTTAGTTCTGTCATCTTTAGAGGACACCTTGCCACTTAGACAGGGCAAGGACTTTCCCAATGTGGCTTTACATTTTTTAAAAAATCAAAGCACATAATTACACGGTTTACAGAACACTTGTCACAAAGATATGGGACTAAACACATATCTGCTCACTCATTCTAAAGCAAAATGGCTTTGATGCAATATTAAAATTTGTAGAAGCAGTTACATACAGAAAGCCATTACAAACGTTGTACAGAACATATTATGGGATAAGTAGATGTTGAGAAGTCTAATTCTGGAAGATACAAAGGTGTAACGGCTTGGAGCAAACTTGTTTCCTGCAACTCCAGCAGTTAGGATCCAAATTCATAGATTCAAATTACAAGAAAGGAGATTTTGACTAAACAGTAGGAAGAAAGTCCTAACTCCATGTTGTGAAGGTTCATGTATGTGGGCTTCCCTTTTCTTGAACAAATCACCAGACTCATTAGAATCAAACGGATTTGTGTTGTTTATTAACTCAACCAATGGGGTATTAACATTAATATGGTATTTTGTCTGAATCTCTTGTTCGAGCAACGGCTCTGGCAAGGTAAAAGGTAAAGGTAAAGGTTCCCCTTGACAATTTTTGTCCAGTCGTGTTCGACCCTCTGGCAAGGGTAACCATAAATTCTCTTCAAAAGGGTTAACAGAAGTAACATTCCAAGGTCCAGCGATCACCCGTTCTGTATCAACTGTCTCAAATTCGGGTTCAGTCTGGTTTAAAAGTGGGAGGGTCTCTTCAACCCCCATCCATCCCCATAACAGGGTTCCCTCTCCTTGTGAGTCACCCCAAGGTCCAGGAAACACCCCATCTTCTGCAGCTCTTCGAGATGCCATGCCCGGCGTGCCTCGTTCTCTCTGGTGATGGTTTCCTTCTCCTCTCTAAGCTTTCTCCTCCATTCCCTCGTTTCAGACTCACCCCAATATGAAGGTCTCTGGGGTAAACCTTTTTGCCTCCGGCTCTCTGCTTCAGCCTTGGGCACTCGAACCTGTTCCCATTTCCCGGTCCAGGGATCCTGCATCCAGACCATTTCCCAACCACCTGGGATATTATCCCGGGCTGTATTTATATCTCCCCATCCCCCTTCCTCTAGAGCCTGCCCTTTCTCCTCTTTTCCCGCCATTTCCATCCTCGCTGGGGCAGCCACGCTTAACCCTTTTAACTCTTTCTCTAAATTACTGGTATCCACCACATGCGATATCCTCTCTTCCCTTTGGCTCTTCTCTTCCAAATCCCGGGTGTCTATTCCCTGGTCTTTCTTTCGGGGTGGGTAGGAGGAGGGGTGGTTTGAGTCTCCTTGGATGTCTTAAGGAGAGACAACTCTACCAGAAAGACCTCTTGTCTCTGGTCTTTCTCTTCACAATGTACTGTTTGATAATGGAATAGATTACCTTGGAAAGTAGTGGACTTCTTCATTGGACATTTTAAAACAGAGGTTGGATGACCATTTGTACGGGAAGTTTTAACTATGTATTTCCTGCCTTAGATCACCCTTGCAGTCCTGTCCAGCTGTACAATTTTATGATTCTACAAACTTTATTTAGATAATTAAAAAGTGAACTTCCACCAAATATAAAGTTTCCTTAGATGGCGTCAGAGCATCTAAAACATCTTTATTATTATTTCATAAACATTAAATAGTGCAAAGATTCACATTTGTTAGGGTAAAGTATATAATCGAGAAATTGGCTGTTACAGTCAATTTTACCAACTAAGCTTAACAAATTTATCAATAACTCTTTTAACACAGTTGAAAGAATATACAGAATCAGTTGAATACAACTTCTAATCATAGCAAACACTAGAAATATCCATACATTAAAAATGGAAAAGGAAACGGAAAATAGTTGCGTGATCCATCTCCAGAAACAAAGTTCTGGGTTGACTTGTCAGCTTATCTGTAAGCTCTCAAAACTCTTCAGCCAGGCGAAAATGGCATAAAATCTGGTGTTCAGGTAAACAGGCCAAAAATTAGGCCATATGTGATGCCCATGGCTCCAAATATCAGACTGCTTGCAAAGTCTGATGGAGCTTTGTAGATTCCACATAGGATTGAGATATCAGTGTACAGTTTCTCCTCTCTTACATAGAAAAAAGTCTTGCTTGGACCTTTATAGTTCTATCCATTGCCTTAAGGGGAGACTTATAGACTTCTTTGTAGGTTTCAAACAAAAACATGGAACAAGGTAACAGTCTTTACTTCAGAAAACCAGAGAGCAAATTCAGGTATCAGACTAGGTTAAAATCACACACTGATCATCACATCCAGTGTTCAGAATCGAGAGAATCCCCAGTGAACAGAAGTCTTCATGGCAGTGATGCTTGTTCCAAGCAGAGCATGTTATTTACAACTCCACGTGACTTTGCAAACAATCTCCTTTGAAGAACCAAGGACATCGCACTTGGCCCAATTTTTGGACTGTTTATCTTCGTCCCACACTTTATACTTTCTCTCCTTGAAGAGTTCTTGGCAGCTCAAAAGCTTGCCTTATTTGCAACTTTTTAGGCGTCCAATAAAGGTTTTACCCAACCATATGACTCAAAAGGAGGCGTCATTCAGTTCAGAAATTGTATTAGTGATAATAATACATAATTGCATAATTTGAAACACACACTGTCTTAACATTTGCCTGTGAGCAGTTCTATAGCTGGAGACTTATCCTAAGCCCATCAGAAAGAGCCTCCGGGGTTGGGCTGAGGGCAGTACAGCTCACTGAGATTCCTTCAGCTGTCATAGCTTCAGCTGTTGTTGGACCTATAGCAGCAAACTGAAAGAACAGCAGTGTTACACATTGTACACCAGGAGTGGGCAACATGTGGTAGACATGATAATTTGTGGCTGCCAAACCCCATACAAAAATATACCCACAGAAGCTCTATGGGCAAACTGGCAGAAAGCAGGAAATCATTCTTTTAAAAGAGGAAAAAAATTGCATCAAATTTTGGTGGCAAACTGAAAATGCTCTTAAAACAAATATTTTCTGGTGGTTCTACAGCCTCCCCCTACCACAGCTATAAAGCTGAATTTTTGTTGCTGACAGCAGGTTGGCCCAATAGTACCACCACAACTGGTAACCTTAGTACTGGCATCAACTCTTGTCCTGCTAGATCTCTGATAACATTATTATTCATAGAGTATCAGCTTAACCTGACACTGAAAAAAAGTGTTCAAATGTCATGTATGTTGTGTTAGATCAAGAGTTAAAATTGTATACTTATGCATCTAATGTTGAGTTGCAGCTACAAATCTATCAAACTTGTATGTTCTCACTAATGTAGATTGGACTAACAGAAATAAACTCATCACTTCTTTCTTGTCTCTGATATCAACAGCAACTCTGAAACTACATTCACAGTAGTATTAAAGCTATTACATCCAGTTTGGGCATGAAATTCTAAGCCAAGCTATGTAAGCTCATTTGCTTTTGCATGTTTGTGCTTGTCTTTTTTAAATCGTATAGATGCCCTCCTACTACAAAATTTGGACTATATATATAACCCTTTCAATCCTATAGTATCAAAACTATAGGATTGAGACCCGGTAGGAAAGTAGTTACTAATGCCAACAGCAGCTTCAGGAGAGAGAGAGAGTACAGCAGGAATAGAAAGGGTAACTCAACACTTGTATTACAATCCTATTATACAGTAGATTCACTCCACACACAAATGTGGCCAAAAAGAATGATAGCAGAAAACACAGCACACATTTAATAGCTTAGTGGCTTAGGTCTCTGGCTGCAGAGCCAGAGGTTGGGTGTTCAACTCCCCACTGGACCTCCTTAAGAAGGGCTGGACTCAATGGTCCATACGGTCCCTTTCAGCTCTGCAATTCTAAGATGATTATGATGGCACATGTAGCTTTGCTATCATCTACTGACAGTAAAGTGAAGAAAGAATTCAAATGAAAAGCTACTAGCCTGCAAACAGATCCTAATTCTAGGAAAAACATTAGTATTGAGACTCTGATACAAAGTGTTTATTTCTGGTACCACTTTGTTTCTTATTCCTGTAGTTATCATGTGACAATCAGATCTAAAAATCTCCAGTGACCTCGTTGCTATCAAAACGGAACAGCCAAGACTGGTTCTGAGTTCATTAAAAGGTTCAAACCCTCACAAGAAGAATGTGCAGAAAACCAGTTCTCCCAACATTTCCAGTGCCTATCTCCATAGGATCTTAAAGCAACTGGCAATGAAGGCTGATTATTCTCACCATCCCAGTGAAGAGGCAAAGAAACTGATCTGATTATAATGAATGAGAACCCAAAAAACCCCAATTGAATCAGAGTGAATTTTAAACCATCCTTCTATATAAATGCTCTAGCTACTTCATATCTTTTACCTTTATTTGGGAAATGAGATCACCAGATAATTTCAGAATCTGCTTCAGACAATATCTGACACCAGAAGGGCTGAAGAATGTAATACTAGCAGGAATGCCCTGTGGAAAAGTATTTTAAAAGAGACAGAGAAGGAAGGTGGATTGGGGAGGGGGGAGGGAGGGAGAGAGAGAGAGAGAGAGAATGGATATTTTATAATTCAGGTTGTTGCACTGTGCTAAACAAGAGGAGGGTTTTGATGCGATGGACGTTCTTACAGTGGACCCTCGACTTACAGACGGCTCGACTTACAGACTTTTAGAGTTACAGACTTCTCTGGCTGCAAAATTTAGATTTGACTTGCAGCCAGAGAATCGACTTACAGACCAGAAAAAAAACAAAATGGAATAAAAATAGAATAAAAACCACTGGTTATGGGATTAATCGGTTTTCAATGCATTGTAGGTCAATGGAGATTCGACTTACAGACTTTTCGACTTGCAGCCACCATTCCAATACGGATTAATTCCTTTAGTAGAGGGTCCACTGTACTCTGAAAAGGGAAAGCTCCTTTATGGTTTAAAAATCCATTTAGCTTTTGTACACATGGCTGCAGTGGAAACTGAAAATGTATTGCCATTGTGAATGCAGGGCTTTTCTACTGATGCCTTTACCTATACCAGATGGTATCTTTGCCTAAGAATGCATTTATGGTGTCTGATTTTCTAGTTAGATGCAGAAAAGGCCACCAGAACCAACCTGATGGAAAACAACACATCAAAGTCAGAAACCTGTATACACTATGGAGATTACCAGTTTTTTCAGTTTATAAGACAACCTGATGTAGAAGACGACTACCCCTTTTCTAACCCCAAATTTGAAAATTCAATCCCTGCTTTTTCCTTCCTTTTGCTAAGCCACAGGGCTTAGCAAAAGAAAGGGAAAAGTCAGGATCAAAGGGCTGCATGGTCATTGAGCCTGCAACCAGCGGTGGAGGCAGCAGCAGCTGGAGGTGGAGGCTGAGGCAAAGAAGCAGCCGCGCTTGGCCGCCTCTCGCTGCTGCCCATTGACTGTCGCCACTGCCGCCCAATCACAAGGAGACGATTGCTGGAGGGGGCAATCGGGCTGCGCCGGCAGCAATAGGCAGCTGTGCCCGGCTGCTTCTTTGCCTCAGTCTCCACCTCCTGCTGCTGCCTTCATGTATAAAATGACCCTCATTTTTTTTCTCTAATTATTTTAGGAAAAAGTGTCATTTTATACACGGAAAAATACAGTACATTGTGCTCCTAGAAACTGATTGTTTTAAATGGATTGTTGTGCACTGTTCTTTTAAATGTGTTTTAGTACTGATTTTATTTACCATTTTTAATGTAATACTAGTTTAATTCTTCTTAAATATTTGTATACTTACTGCTTTTAGCTTTTAAATATTGTCTTTTTAATGATGCAGGCTGCCTTGGGATAAAAAGAGATTTAAGAAAAATAGTCTCTAAAAAGTCTTACAGTGCCATTTTTGAGAATCCTTCATATTCACTTAACTATAACAATCTAAGCAGAAGAATACATTTTTTTCTTTTTGCCTGATATCTGCATTCCTGCATCTATTTTACTGAAGGCAAATACTGAAGTACACATTACTGAGAAATTTTGTCTTGCCTGGAAAACCATAGGATGCAGCCCCAAACTCACATATTTTAAAGCTGTAATAGTTCTAGAATAATTTCTAAGAACATTACTCAGTTAACAATGTTTACAACAAAGTATACTGGGTTGTTCAGATTAGGCTCACATGGAACATTCAATTAAAATGCAGATAATCACTAAATGATGATACAAGCAAGTAACTGGTAATGGTATCTGCTTTATAAAGCTTTGGCTATAAAAGCACTAGTACTCCTACACACTGACAGCCTTTGGTAAGCTTTATTCACATTTTGAATTTTAAAATGTGTAATATCTGGGATAACTTAAAAGCATAGTCACGAATATTCTCCCTCAATAGATGGAAAAATTTGATCAAGGAACCTGTTGGTTGGATTCACTTTGCCACAACAGTGCTGATTTACTAGATAGTTTTTCTCAAATTGTAGCAGTAGGCATGCTCAGTAAGCATGTGATGAATGCTCACAAAAACCCTCATTCACTGTCATTTTCCAAATCTTGCTGTGCTGGAAATCTCACCCAGGCTTTTCCCTGAACCAGCAAGATTCACAATTCTTCCTGAAAAAAAATTACCAAAACATTACCAGAAAAAAAAAAAAAAAGGATTCACCCTCTCCCATTTTCTTTTTTGACAGTGACAGGCTGCAATATTCTTACTATTCAGAAAATAAAATACCTGTTGTGAGAAATAATTCCCCAAAGATTCTTGCAGACTAGGATGCTGCGTAGTTTGATAAACGGTAAGGCATTCCAGTGCAATTCCTGCATTAAATAAAGAATTGAGCAGATTTTTTTCCCAGTTTTAATTAAGTGAAAACATGAATGGTGTACATTTAAACTGAAACAAACATTCACATAAAAGTTCACAGAGATCTAGTTTTGTGTATAATGTTCCAAATTCAAATACATCACCCTCTTGGAGTCTGAAAGGAAAGTTCTGATGAAATACTGGATAAAGTTCAACATCGTTCTATAGTTTCAAAAAAGAAAGGAAAAAAAACAGAGCTAAGGGGTATGTGTCTTTGGACTACAACTGCCATCAGCCCTAACCAGTATAGTCAATGGTGACGAATGATGGGAGTTGAATGAAAAAGCCAGAGTGGTGTGGGATGTAGAGTGTTGGTCTAAGACCCAGGAGACAGGGATTCTAGTTTCTTCGTGGCCATGAAGCCTCTTTAGCCAATCACATACATTCAGCCTGACCTACTTCCCAAGAGATTTGTGAGGACAAAATGGGGAGGAGGAAACCAAACCTTTTCCTGACCCCATTTCTCATTGCCTTCCTCCTGCCGCCTTCAAGCAACAGCCAGTCCCCCCCCCCCCGTTCATCCCCCTGCAAGGAATTCCCCTTTCCTTCAATATTAAAGTTTGCGGAAAGGGTCACTACTTCCCTAGACTCCCTTTGTATGAGGACTCAGTGGCACCAAGGTGTCCCTTTATTTCTATCTGAAAACATTTTAAACTTCATCCCAGCCTCTAGAACTCCCTGCCACTGGAGGCCAGGCTGGCTCCATTCATTGCTCTCCTTCCGTGACCAGGCAAAGACCCTTCTCTTCAGGCAAGCCTTCCCTCAGTAAACCAGCTACCCATGTGTGATTTTTAGATAGCTTCCTATTCATTGCTGTTTTGATTGGATTTTTAGTACTGCTGCGCCACAATCCCTCCCGCTGCTGTCGGGCTAGCGCTGCTGCTGGGCCACTGGGAGGGGGGCGATGCTAACTTCCTCAATGACTGAAGGGGGCGATTCTCTCAAAAAGGTTAAGAACCACTGCTTTACTGAATGTCAGAAGAAATTATTAAAAGTAAGATCATAGAAGAATGGCAGGGGCACGGGAAGAAACAACGGGACAACGGGGAGGATTTCAAGCAGCTTGGAAAGTGCTGCCATTGTGCATCTCTTAGAGAAGAAACCGCTATGTCCTGTAGGACTGAATACATGGAGAGATTGTTTTCCTTTAAAATGTATGAGCTTGGTATCATAGTTTTCCCTAGTGGAAATGTTGCAAGGTAAGAAGAAATGGAACTGAATTATGATGCTATTTTTAGTAGGATTGGCCTAAGAGGAAATATTTCGTTCACTGTTCAATAGTGGGTGGTCACCCAACCTTTTAAAGCTCTGCCTCTGCACCAGACAGAAGATAAATCTCCCATTACATCAAGCATAAAACTGCTGTAGATGACACAGTGTTTATTACCTCTAATTTCTTGTGCTGCCCTTTAAACATTCAGGAAAGCTAGCTAAAGTCAGTCAGGTCTAAGTCACAATGAAATGAGTGTGACAAGTAAATTGCAGCTAGATGAAGAAGTACCAGGGAAATGACCACAACTCAGTCATGACTGACTTCAGTTAGGCTGGGACATTTAGGACATCAAGAATGGTACATAAGACTCAGACATGCTATAAACTTCTTGAATCACATAAGATCACACAAAATGCTTTGACTTCTATCAAGTATAATGAAAAATTAGAGGTGTGTACCAACACATTCATCTACTTCTTCTTGTTCCATTCCTACTAGAGGCTGAATGTCAGAAAACCAAGGACAAGGATAAATTGCTATACCAGTAGAGCAGAAAAATAATTCATGCCCCATCCTAAGCCACTTTGACTTCAGCAGAATCAGATGCTGAGTTCATACAAAACTGACACATAGCAGATTATGTTCAAATGGGATTACAAGGACACATAAATACCAAGAGTTTGACCGACTGGTTTCTTCCAGCTTGACTCACAGATACTAGTGCACAAACTATGCAGTGGCACTGTATTTTTTCCCAGCAGGATGAGAGTGCCACCCTTGGTCTTTATCAGTATTTTCTGCATTTTAAAACCTTGCATCCCTTTTCATTATAACCCTGCAACCTTCTTCAATACCATAAAGTTGTGTAAATTTATGCTAGCACAACCTGGATCAGGCACTGGAAACAATTTATTTAAACTCGTGTAAAGTTCCCTATCCCACACCCACTTCAGGTTCCAAGGCTTCCTAGGAAACCACCACTGGATTGCCACCACTTGGATCGGGACGAATGCCAGTGATCCAGTAGTGATTTTTAAATTATTATTAAAGCCTCCCTTTCCCTGGCCCAAGGCTCCCAAAGGCTTCCCAAGGGCAAAAGAGAGCCCCAAAATCTAAAACGGGGATAAGGAGCACTGAATTAGTGTAAATTAAACTTTTGCAGCACCCAATCCTGGTTATGCCAGTATAAAGTAATACAACTGGATTCTAGCCATTAACTGTTGAATATTTCATGAAGACACTACCTTATACAAAATGGCACCCTAAAGAAAAGTGGTGGTGAAGCTAGAATAAAATGTAGCGACTTAGCCTGCCTTGTATGTTGGCAGAAGTGTTCATTCAACAGAATGAAAAATTAAGGATGTTTGAGAGATATTGTTGGTCTGACAGTGGGTACCATCTCACTTGCTATGTTCTTCCTTGGTGGCAAGGTTGAAATGCAAATACTCTTTCAAATGCTTTAAAATCCAACCTTTTCCCCTGAGTACTGTTGGAAGCGTTTCTCTTTTGAGGGCACCGCAAGGAAAAAGCAGAGGCAATGAATTGGGTGACTCTCCTGTTTAAAAAAATTAAAAATGATTAAATTCACCATGACATTTTATGGTTAAAGACCACAAAGAAATACTTTCCAAATGGCCACACTCTAAACATACCATGAAAAGTACAAAATGTATTATCCTTAAGACTGTGGAAAATAGTTACAGTTCAAGTTACATGCAAGTTTTTCATATCACAGATGCTCTTTAGCATATAGGTTTTTAAAGATCTGGATAGACTACAGTTACAGATTCAGCAAGGATAAT
Organism: Pogona vitticeps; assembly: GCF_051106095.1. Taxonomy (NCBI): domain Eukaryota; kingdom Metazoa; phylum Chordata; class Lepidosauria; order Squamata; family Agamidae; genus Pogona; species Pogona vitticeps. The sequence goes on from NC_135785.1 coordinate 73,047,628, forward strand.
ATGCTTATAACTTTGCCATGTTATAACAGTCAAAGCAGTGCATATTGCACAATTTGATTACACAGTCACGCAGTTCCCATTGTAACCAACTGCACACCATGTTGGCAGATGACCTTTCGGGGCAGCACTCCTGCCTTGGCACTACTGAAGCTCCTGAGGAAATAACACCAAGTTACATCCATGTATCTACACAGTAAAATTTCAACAAATGATTTCCACAAATTCATTTTGTGTCCTCTGTTGGCCAGACACAAAAAGGAACATTTGAAAAGGTAGAAAGGGGCACATTTCATGCTTCCTTTGCCTGATACGTTTCTGCAGTTTGGTGCTTCACAGCAGGTCTGAGCAAAGTCAGTCAGAAATGTCAAATCTTTGTATACTTTTTCAAAGCATTTCTAGCTCATGGAATGAGGTGACTTCTGTTTCAGAGGAAGAAGAAAAGAATTAAAAACCAAAAATTATCTGGGTTTTGGGTTTTTTTTAGGAGAGAAGGAAAAAATTGGTTGGGATGTTTACTTTAAATGCAACAAGCACAGTTTTTCTTCTTACCCTTAAGCTCCTGAGTTCCATCAAGGCAAAGAAAATCTCATAAAATCAAACTGAATGACCTTATTATAAGTCTGCCCAGATTTATCAGAATGAGCTAATTGCAGGCTGAAGTTTTATTAGGCACCATGTATATGTCAGTAATAAATTACAGGAAGTAACGAAGAATTTGAGACAGAACGCAGAGCAGTATTTTGGGAGATAAAAGCAGAATATGTGAATATCAATCCTACCAGGGCCTGTGTCGGTTAATTGAAACACCAATCAGATATCTGAAAACTAATACTAATCCTTTTAGACTTGTGTTTAGAAAGAAAGAATACATGCCTGATAGCTCTGGACAATATAACAAGCATCAGCTCTGGCAGTATTTTCTTTCTACAGAGCCAACAACACACAGGCATTAAATTCTCAAAAATGGAAGGTCTGTCCTTAGAAAAACACTGAAACTACCTATTTAATTAAGGAGCCAAATGATATATTTTATTCAAGCACCTCAGCCAAAGTCAGTACCAAAGAAAATGAAAACTCGAGCAACAAAAACAATCAGGTTGGTTGATGATTAATTTATGCATGGGGCGGATGAGAATAGGTGGGCAAAGGAAGGCCTGCAGAACTCCAGAATGTGCATCATTTTTAAAATTTAAAAAGCCCCTTATGCTCTATATGTGTTTTGGAGGGAAATTTTAAATAGACTTCTGCCACCCCACCCTGGCCTGCTTGGAAAGCCCCTGAGCTCAGAACGGATTGTGGGGCAAACATGGCAGGACTGCCCTGCACGACCTGGAGGCTTATTTCCTTAATGGAATGGAAGCTTTCATGCTTCTTCAAAGTCAAAGAAACAACTGACAAATATTGGAGGGAAGCAGGAACAGATCTCCAAAGTCTGGAGAAGCACCTACATAGATCCTAGACATCTAGAGGCCGCCCACTGCAATTTTAGTCCAACTGAAATCAGCTGGATAACTTCAATTCAATTTTGTTTCAATGGGGCTAACCTAATCTATATTCAACATGCTGCACTGTACTTTTTCTTTTTTTTTAAAAGTGTCACCCCAGCTGCCTTTTAAAAAAATGGATATTTAATTTCTTGCATTTTAAGTATAACAAAAACCATACTAGTCCACATTTCATGCCAGATGGACTTTATTTATCATGAGGATTATTTTGCTTAAACATTATCACTACTTTTATTATTGCCATCAATAACAAAAGTGTTCTGGGATTGCATATTGGTAGACCTTTGATTTAGATGGGCGGGATAGAAATCCAATAAATAAATAAGTAAATATTTAAAAATAAACTTGTTAGAATAATGTGTTAACAATGTATAGTACTTAAGCACTGAAACTCACTATAAAAACTGGATGAGAATGTGCAGAGCTATTGTAGGTAGATATATGGCAGGGTTAGGGTTGCCAGACGTCCGGCAAAAGGAGGACATGTCCTACTTTTCAGGAGCATGTCCTCCATCTGGCAGGCAAGACTAAAAATGTCAAAATGTCCAGCTTTTGTATCTCCACCCCCACCCCACCCCTCCTCCACCCCCTGCAGCCCAACCGCTCCCTGTTACTTCCTTGCCTGAGGCCCTTGTAAATCCTATGCTTCTTTCAGATCAGAGATAAGGTGGCTTGATTGTTTAGGACTGACAGCCCTGGGTAATCAATCCCCAGCTTGTGGATGGCTGCTTCTGCCTGGGAGCTGAATAAGGCAGGAAGGTGCAAGAGAGATGGATGGATGGATGGATGGATGGATGGATGGATGGATGGATGGATGGATGGATGGATGGATGGATGGATGGATGGATGGATGGATGGATGGATGGATGGATGGAAACCTGGACAGGAGTGAAGTGAGTGCACTTGCTTGCCTGCCGGAGGGGAGGCTGGTCTGGGGTTTGGAGGGTGTGGCGATTCAAAGCCAGGGAAATAAGGGTCGGGCGCGTCCCTCCTTCCTCCTAAGGGGTCACTTTTATCTCCCCCTTCTGCCCTGATTCCCTCCCCTGACCCTGGGGCATGTGCAGAGTGTGTTTCCAGGTCCAGGAGCATATGCAGAGTTATCCCCTATGCTTGCGGGAGCTGGAACATACACACACACACAAGCGGATTTCTCTCAGCTTGAGAAATTGCAAAGGGTGGAGAAAATGGCTTTGTGTGTGTGTGCGTGCGCGTGTGTGTTTCTGCAAATCCATTTTCTCCACCCTTTGCATTTCTCAAGCTGAGAGAAATCCACGCCTTCTGTTTTTTTCCTGGTTTTTATAAAGTGTTTCAAATCTGTCACACAACTTTTTAAACTTTTTATTTCACTTTATTATGCTTTTATTAAAATTAAAAAATCAATAAATAAAACAAGGGGGATGGGTCTCCATTAAAGGAAGGAACAGATTGCCTCCATTGGTCCTGGGAGCCCAGTAAGTGTATATGTAGATTTGTTTTGTTTTGTTTTTATTTTTAAACATTTTTAAAAACACAAAAACACAGTGGCCAGTGGATTCTAAGTTTTGTAGTCCAAAAAATGTAACTTTCCCAGTCTTGACCTTTCAAGACTGAGTAGGTTGAATGGTTATGGTATTGCCCCATGATCAAAGAGCTATTCTCCCTAATACCTAATTCCAAAAGTGACATGCCCCCCCACCCTACCCCACCCCGTGCACAGAGCCCTCCAAATATGTCCTCCTTTGTCCTCCTTTTTGGCTTTCAATGTCCTCCTTTTCGTACACATGTATCTGGCAACCCTAGGCAGGGTAGACTTTAATGTCAATATTTTGAACTTTAATATCCCCAGGATGGGGGGGCAGGGGAATGCACTAAATATGGTTGCAACCATATGTTTGATCTGTCAATGATGAAGCAATAATTCAGTCATTAAAATAATTTTATCCACTTACGGGAACAAATATATCCAGAGAGTTTTTCTGCATTTCCACAGTCTTCTCCTTGTGGTACGAGGCCCAGTGCAGCTACTAAAAGAGAATAAGAGTAGCTCACTGACATATGTCCTCTAAAAATACTTCCTGACACCTCACAATTCTGTTTAAAGCATTTTTTTGATAATGATAGGTAAATCAGAATTAGAGATGGGGGTATTCGTATTCGTATATGAATACCCCCGCACAGGTAGACATCCACTCACCCATCCGCTACTGCCACCAGCACCTCCGCACTCCCTTCCAATCGCTCTGGAGCTCACAGTTGACTAGCCACTCCTGGCAGAAGGAAGGAACACAAGCCTCCCTGTCAGGTTGATGAGTGGCTAGTCAACCACCAGCTCCGGAGCAACTGGAAGGGAGTGTGGAGCCAGAAGCCGCAGCAGATAGGTGAGTGGACAGTTCAGACCCTCATTATGTCCACCTGTGCGGGGGTATTTGTATTCATGTACAAATACCCCTATCTCTAGTTAGAATGCACTATCTATCTAAATACAGCACAGTCAAGTTCCAGGGGAGTAGTGAGTTGATGGGCAACATGAAGCCTGTAAGATGTAAGTGAAACCATTTGTGTAGACTTCCACAGTTCCTGAGGAGATCCTGAGAATCCAACTGGTAGGGGGTGAGGGAGGGCAAAACAAAACAAAATTAAAAGCAAGGGCCCCAAACCCTTTCATTTCTATTATTGATGTTGAAAAAACTAAAATGTCATGCTGAAGGTCCAGGAAGTCAAAAATAGATGGAAGGAAGATTCTTAATGTGTTTGAAAACCCATTACTTTAATTTTCTCTCATTTGCAGACCTATCCTTCTAAATATTACTAAGGGCAGCTTGCATAAAGAAATAATGCCAGCCATAAAGCATGTATTTATCTAGATTGCATTATTATTTAGACCACTCCTCCCACATATTCATCTGTGTGAACCAGGAGGGCCATTTACTTTGGCCTGTTCTGATCCATTATATTTAACACTTTTAATGCTTAATGCCTCAAGGCTTTTTTTTGAGTGAAAATTTTAAAAGGGAATATAAATATTTTTAAATAAAAAATAAAATAAAATGCCACCTACACTAAAATCACAATAATGCCAGAAGGCTTCCAGGAAAGACTTGAATTAGGAGGAGGAGGATGTGGCTAAAGGCAGCATGCCTTCAAGGAGTCAGTGCTCAGACAGTAGGATTTTTAAAGATTAAGCAAACACACACCCAGCCTGATTCCTCAGCTACGGAATCAACTGGTCACTAGAAATGTAGGCTCTCTACATCGCTTTGGAAAAATGATTAATAGGGGTGTGCTAGTCAGATTTTTTTAACTCCAATTCCCAGGATTCTCCTAGTGCATTCTCAATATATTGGCCTTCAGAAGATACTGTAATCTCTATTTAGCAGAAAGAGCAGTAGCTCCCAGAAACCACCATGGTGGCTTACATTTTCCTACATTTTCAACAGGAAGTAGACAGAGAGACAGGCATGAAGCCTGAGCCTGCATCTGATCCAGGAAAGCAAAATATGCCTGTCTGTAGGTGTGCATCTGTGGGTTGGAACTCCCAGAATGCTGCCTCAAGAATCCAAGGAGAATTCTGGGAGTCTAAAACAACCAAATGACACGTCCCTAATGATTAAATGTAGATTCTCTGAGAGCTGCAGCTTTTATTGAATTAGTAGGCCCATAAAACCTCTTGGCTGGATTCTGATTTTGCCTGTGCAGAAGCCAGTGTTGATTCAGATGAAGAATCAAGCTTCCTGCCCTGTCAGCTAACCAAGGTGACACAATATACGATACAGAGGTCCAAGTTAGACTGCACATGAGCATTTTATAGCTGACTGGATAGCTCAGTGAATTGGGTCCCTGATGATGGAACCAGAGGTCACATGTTTAACTCCCAACTGTGACTCTCAGAAGAACAGGTAGCCTATGTAGCCCTGAGTAAGATGAACAGACCCAGAGTGTCCTCGTGACTGGGATCCTGTTGTATATTTCCATCAGTGTAACTTCCAATATTAAACTGCAGAAAGTTAAGAAGTCACAAGAAGGGAAAGGTAAGCCACTTTTAAGCATTCTAGACCTAAACAATCCTGGAAAGAGTCACCATAGGTTGAAATAGAATTGATAGCACATAATTATTAACGAAATAGATGCCAGCATAGTATATTGGATTGAGTAATTCATAAGGACTTAGAAGACCTGGGTTCAAATCACTGCTTAGCCATGAAAATTAACCGGGGGTGGTGGTTCTGGTAAAACCACTCTTTTATATCTCATATGCCTTGAAAGCTCAGAAGTGAGTTGACAGCATACAACAACAAATAAATGAAACAGATGGAATTCTATTAATCCTTTATTGCAAATATCCAAATAGGTATTTCCTTATAAACCTTGTTGGCTAGAATCCTACCGTATATTTCTATCAGTGTAACCTCCTGTGGTGCATTACAAGTTAAAAAGTCAGAGGAGACATCTTCGGTTGCCCACCTCAGCAACCTCCACTGACTTCTTAACTGGTGGCACTTTGCCACTGAAAGTTAAGCCGCTGGCATTATGCTGGCAGACATAACCAGTAGGATTCTAGCCAATGCCAAACTAGTTATAGTAATCTAGTAAATGATTTATGGTTTATACCAAAATCTCCTACCTTTGGCCCAGCAACCTTATTACATAAAAGTGTCCAATCTCTTTATGTACACATATACATGTATAAACAAAAGCATAAGCAGACACAACCATATCAACCAAACTCACTACGGCTGTGATCCTATACACAGGCATTTGGTAATAAGCTCCTCTTATCCTAATGGGGTTTAATTCCTAGTATAGTATAGTATAGTATAGTATAGTATAGTATAGTATAGTATAGTATAGTATAGTATAGTATAGTATAGTATAGTATTGTATTGTATTGTATTGTATTGTATTGTATTGTATGTACCACTGACTTAGTGCAAAGCACTACTCTAAGCGGTTTACAACAGCACAATAAAACAGCAACCCCAACCACCCAACAAACCAACGTTAGACATCCCCAAATAAACCCATAAAATATATAAAACCTCAAATGATGGCACATTCCAGGAAACAAAAACAGGAATCGACTTATGAGAGGATGTCTTTAAGTGCTTCTTGGAACAACACTGTTTTTAACATTCTCTTAAAGGATTGGGGGCAGTGGGAGGCCTGGCAAATTTCTACCACGAGGCCATTCCACAAGTCAGGAGCCATGACTGAGAAGGCACAATTTCTGGTAACAGCCTTTTTTTGTTGTCCTTTCCCACTGACTAAAAGAGTGCTTGTGAAGATTTCTCAATTGTATATATTTTAATTCACTTGTATTTTTAAAATATATGGACATTTCATGTATAGGAAAATGAACTACAAGCCTCACAAGCATGCAAATTCTAAGGCAAAATGTGTTTTTTTTAACATCACAGAGAGTCCTGAGAAGTGCAAAATGTGTAATTTCAGTGAGAATCTTGAAGCTTAATTGTTTCTTATGCTTAATTAGTGACATACCTTCTGATGTTGCTGTTGGCTAAAAGATATTCTGAACTATACTGCAGCATTATGAGCAAACAAACAGCAAAGAACAGAATATGTTGGCTGAGGTTGTTTTAATAAGACTTTTTCCATACAGAAAAATAAATGTGTATTTACTGCAAAGCATGCTGAATAGTTTGTATTAATATTTGAATAATTCTTTTTAAAATGAGGCTTACCCAGACCTGCCGTAGCCTTTCCCACAACATAAACTGATTTCATATTCCACTGGTCTCTCAGAGAATTTTTCCAAACTGTAAAACATTAGATTTTGTGTAAGCCCTAATACATAAATATTAAAATTGTAATTTGGATGTTTGCTGTAAATATTATTTCTTCTGAAAATAGGTGAGCTCAGTAAAATATTAACAACTATCACTATATGTAAATACCAGCGGCAGTACAAACCAAAGCAAACAAAATCACATTTCTCTTCACTATAAAAACAGTCCAAAATGCTTGAAAACTTGACTAGTGACTATGCAGAAGTATGGTCCACTGAGTTCAATAAAACTTAGTCATAGGTGATTATTTTTAAGCCTGCAGATTAAGTTACAGTACTTGTCTTCCTTATTGCATTTTTACAGATGATAAAAAATGCAACAAAAACTTTCAGAATGTTTTTTCTGACATTACAGTGAAGAACCCAACATGCTCATGCATATTGTTTGATTCCTCCCACATTGGTTCCAACTGCAAGACGAAGCAACTAGACAAACAACAGACTTTCCTTCCATCGTTTAGGAAATCTGGCCTGCCTCTCCTGTCTCATAAGTAAAAGCCGTAAGTCATGATTTGTTCTTGCCTAAGAGATAGGATTTTTGTTTGGATCAAAATGCTCACTCCAATGACTAAAGTACAACTGGTTTGATCTTTCACTTCCATTCTCTCTTGTTAATCCCCTCACACTTTGCCAGCCATGCTGTCCATCTGTGGTCCATTTTCTCTTTCTTCATTCCCCTCCACCAACTTTGCATGGTACAGCTTTCCTCTCTAAACTACTTCAGCTCCTACACATGTCCATGCATGCAGTAGCTATATGTGGAGTTACCAATGGTGGCGTCACTCCAGAGGGAAAAGGTGCAATGTAGCCATGACACGAGATGGTCAAGCAAAGAGTGAGAGTATGTTGCAACACAGAATCCCACCTGAAAGTGGGTCAAAACTTATTTATTTATTTATTTATTTATTTATTTATTTATTTATTTATTTATTTATTTATTTACTGACCGACTGACTGACTGACTTACCTTATATGCTGCCCACTCTACCCAAAGGTCTCTGGGCAGCTTGCAACAATTAAAATACAATAGAAATACTGTACAATAAAAAGATGAAACAATTAAAATACAATTGTAAGCCGCCTAGAGTGGTCGAAATGACTAGATAGGCGGGGTATAAATACAATAAATGAATAAATAAATGAATGAATGAATGAATGAATGAATGAATGAATGAATAAATAAATAAATAAATAAATACTCTAAAAATTGCCATCAGGACATACAGTTGATATTATTTCAATTAATGAGTCAGACCACAACTTAAGAAACACTGTAATATGCCACAAACCAAATGTGACAATTATTTCACTCTCTTATAAGTTTAAGTAAGAGACTGTACCAACCCTTCACCCACAAAAAAATTCAAGTAGACAAGCTGGGGAAGTACAGACTTGTTTCCAACCAAAGTTCTATCTTTTCTTGGCAAAATCTGCTGCTATCCCCAGACATCATTTCCCCTCACCTAAAGTCTCTCTCTCCTAGAATGAGGGGTCTGTTCTGGGTCTCTGTACGTGGTAACTGAGAGACTAACAACAGCAATTCACAATTCGGCTCTAAATGGCATAGATGAAAGGTGAGAAACATGATACAGGAGTTACGATTTTGCTTGAACAGTCCTGATCCTCAAAAATGTTATTAAAGCTACCACATTACCGTAAACACCAAATTAGTTTAATGCCATTAACATTTTTGTGCATCTACTAATGATGTACTGGGTTGCAGTGAACGACCCACATTAACACATAGCTTGAAAGAAAGAAAAAAACAGGACATGTAACAATATCCAAAGCATTAAACTACTGATGAGAAACACATTTATAAGCACATATATTAGTCGATGAACATGTTTTTAAAATTATACTGCTATAATACCATCCACTTTTATTCCATTAAGGGTAACATGTTTCTGAAATGACATTTAATTAACATACTAGGTTAACAATTCCCAAGCATTTAATTAAGAATTCAGACAGTTCATCAGTGCCGTAGAATCATTCTGGAAAATGCAGTTTAAAATGTCTGTCTGTCTGGGGGGGAAAAAGAAACACAAAATTGGCTCAACACATTTTGTTTTACTTATTGGACTGCTCAAATTCCTACTTACCTTCTTCTTTAGAATTATGCCCCAGACATAACTTGACAGCTTCAACAGCTCTTGGACTGGTAAAAATGAGCCCACAATATTGTTCAGGATGACAAAGCTATTCACCAGCAAAAAATGAGAAAAATAATCAAGCATTACCTATTGTAGCCAAATTGATGAACTTTGAGAAATAGAAGACAACACAGACATCTTTGATATAATGCTTTTGAAAGTAAAGGTCTTGGTTATGCATGACAGTCCTTTTGTCAAAACCTTAAAGGTAAACAATTACCATGATCTTGCTATTTCTGTCTCATATGAATAAGTTTGTTCAAGGGTTGGGGGCAGAAAAAAGTTCCATCTTCACTTCTGGCCTGTCAGCAAGGGCCCACAAAAGCTTAGGAGAGATCAGAGATTCTGAGAGAAAAGCATTCCATCTGTGCACACACAACTTGCACATTTGGATTTGAAAATCTCAATTATATATAATTCAGTTACAGTGGTGCCTCACTTAACGGCGATAATCCGTTCCAGGAAAATTGCCGTTAAGCGAAAACATTGTAAAGCGAAAAAAAAAACCCATTGAAACACACTGAAACCCCTTCAATGCATTCCAATGGGGTCAAAACTCACAGTCCAGTGAAGATCCTCCATAGGGCAGCCATTTTCGCTGCCTGTCTTGTGAGGAATCCGTCCCAGAAAACAGCGGGGAGCCATTTTGTTTACCCAGTGGCCATTTTGAATCTGCTGATCAGCTGTTTAAAAATCATCATTAAGCAAAGAATCAGTTCCCAAAGCAGGGAACCGATCATCGCAAAGCGAAAAAAACCCATTTAGACCATCGTTTTGTGATCACAAAAAGATTGTTGTAATGCAGTTTCGTCGTAATGCGGGACAATCGTAAAGCGAGGCACCACTGTATGCAGTGGGGAATATTTTAATGGAAAATTAATATGGTCATCAGCATGCAGTTAACAACTCCAAATCCTATTAATGAGAATATTTATCATATATACATAGAAGATGCTTTCCATTTTGAAAAAAAAGAGTTCTTTCAACCATCAACTAAAGCTCACCATCACAGCCCTGAGCACAACCACACACACTGGCATTTTCCCTGCATTCCCACTGCTTTGATTTGGCAGCAGTGGGATAAGGTAAAAGATGTGCCAGTAGAAAGGTTATACCAATAACCTGTTCCTGAGTAACTGACAGGAACATTAAGAAAATGAAATATTTGTCATGCATTCAAAATGCAAGGGAAGATTCACTTGCTTTTTACCCTCATTTAAATAGCAGTTAATAGATACTGTCTCAACTTGGGGGGCTCTCACTCAGCTAGTAATGAGCTTTTAACTGCTAAATTTATAAACTCCAGTTTATAAACAACGGGTTTAGAAAACCTATGTATTTGATCCTGAGGCAGAAACAAGTAGTCTTATAAGACAGACAACATTAGGAATACGATTATTAATTACAATCCTACTTGCAGTTTGTTATTAAATCAGTATTTAAAGTGCTCTGCCTCAGTGAGTAACAATTCCCAAATACGCTAACAAAAAAGCTGGCCATTTACAATGTTAAGCCACAAAGGAATGACAATTATCAAAATAGTAACTAATTATCCCCCTATCCCTTGCTTTTACGCCTTTCAACAGCCATTAAATATCTCTCAGAGTTTTAGGACGCAATTCTGAACATACAGGACTAAATCCAATTGTTAGTCACAACTAGAGTTATGCCCACTGAATCAACAGGCCTTGGGTAAGTATTGATTTAAAATCAATCCTACTGGTTCTTTTCACTGGTGTAAATGGCAGTGCCAAATGGCCAGTGGTCAACAAACCACTGCCTGTATCCCTTGAGGCACGATGAGGGACACAAGAGGACATCAGAAACCATTCCTTAACTATATACAGTCGACCCTTGACTTACAGACGGCTTGACTTACAGACTTTTTGAGTTACAGACTTCTCTGGCCGCAAAATTTAGGTTTGACTTGCAGACTGAGATTTGACTTACAGACCAGAAAAAAACCAAAATGGAACAAAAACGGCCTGTTATGGGATTAATCGGTTTTCAATGCACTGTAGGTCAATGGAGACTTGACTTACAGACTTTTTGACTTGACAACCACCTTCCAATACGGATTAAGTTCTCAAGTCAAGACCCCACTGTATCAGCTTTAAACTACAGTATTTCGCTGGTTAACCCAAATCATGTTCAAAGAGATATAATTTCTTATCAGCTTTCCCCATCAATGCTGTCAGATATGTATCATCCCTTCTCAGGTTCAGGTGATCAGGGCAATGAGGGTAAATTCCCTTTTCACCATGGAATTAATTAATTAATTTTATTTATTTATTTATTTATTTATTTATATGCCGCCCACTCTACCCAAAGATCTCTGTGATGTTCACATCAAAACAGCAGTAAGTACTAACTGTGGCCAGCATTTTATTTATTTACTCAAAATATTTTTACCTTGCTCTTCTCCTTAAAAAGGACTCAAAGGAGGTGACATCATGAATAGACAATATTAAAGCTAAAACTAGTAAGTATACAAATAGTAAAAAGGATCAAGCAATACCACACTAAAAATTGGTAAATAAAAGCAACACCAAAAACATATTCAAAAGAGTAAAGCATGCCAATTTTATGATTCTGAAATGGAGGCAGAAGTAGACACTGGAGATCAGTGGCTGTGAACCTTTTTGGGCTCATGTGCCCAAACTGGGGAGGAAAAAAAACAACGGGCAGCATGCCGTGGTAGCAGTGAAACCGGAAGTGGCAGTGGAAGGGGGAATCCCAGGCACAGAGGTGCCTCGAGACCCCACTCCCGATCCGCCGCCAGCACCAGCTGCTCCGTCAAACCGCCTGTTGAAGCGCCAGCACTGCGGCTGCAGCCGCCTTCTCAGGTTTGACTGCGGGGAGGGGAGTAGCGATCTGGTGACATGGCTCGTGTGCCTGCAAAAAGGGCTCTGCGTGCAAGCTGTAGCACACGTGCCATAGGCTCACCATCACTGCTATAGATAGTACATGAATAGAGCTGAAAATATGTGAATGCTGGAGAATTAGAGCAGCCAGACTTTTATGCCACAGAAATTAGACCTCAAAGGGATTCTGTGCTTTAGTACTGAAAACTGATCACAAAACAAAAGCAAGCCAATTTCCTAATTACATGAAGAAAAAATTGTCTTGCCTAATCACTCACATGCTCTCAGTACTTAAGGAATTTCCTCTTCCAATGACAGAATGTCTGTAACACCCACTTCTCCCAACAGGCACCATCACAGCTTCATAGCAGGGGAAGCTAGCTGCTTAACCAAATAAATGTATTCAAGAGTAAACTAAAACAGTTGTATAATTTTACCAGGCTATTAACAGAAACAGAATGTAAAACTTACTTTTTCAAAGAAAGCCTGTAGAGAAATAAATTCAAATGCTAAAACTGGAATCAAAGTTGCTTCAAGGCCGTGTGAGCTCAGCTCCTATGAACAGAATATACCCAATTTTGTAGCATGCAATGAGCATTGACATTTACATTTTTAATAATGTTTCTGGCACTTCATTAACTAGCAGGACAACTCAAGTTGCAGTGCTGTACACTTAATAGATAAAGCTCTATAGCAAACAATGAGGCTTGTTCTGAAGAGAAATGTATTGGACTCCACTGGCATTTGCCAACAATGTAGTTTGAAACAAGTCATAATTAAGAGAGTCATGGCCAGTGATGGACACATTTTATTCAACAATAATGGAGATAGTATTTCATAAATATGACAAGTACAAAGGTAAAGGCAATGCACACGCAACATTTCTGTAAAATGCCTGTAATGGTTTTAAAAATTAGCGTCTAGAATCCTTTGGAGATTTATATAAGTGTGTGAATGAGCAATAAATAAAATAATCATATTTTTTATTTTATTTATTTTATTTATATCCCGCCTATCTAGTCAATTAAGACCACTCTAGGCAGCTTACAACAAAATAATCATGTGTTGTCAAGTCAATTCTGATTTATGGTGACCCTTTTCAGGGTCTCACAGACAGAGAATATTCAGAAATGATTTACCATTCCTTTCTTCTCAGGGTGTCCTGGGACTGTGCAGCTTCCTCATGGCCACACAGCCTGGATCTACTCATGGGGGGCACAGTGGTGAATCAAACTCAACCTCCGGCTCTGCAGCCAGATACCTAAACTATTAAGCAAACCACCATGCCAACTGGAATTAATCAACAAGCTGCTGGCATGTGAGCAATAACACTTTGACTATCAGCAATTTGCTACTGTAGTTTCTGCAATTATACCTACGCTGGTGTAAATCTTCAACAGGGTTCTGGCAGGTTAAAAAAATAGTTGCACATTTTCTTACATATTTTAGATTGTTGACTCTCAATTGTTAATTGATGTTATTTGTAAGTTTTAATATGATATCTGTTTACTTTTTTTAAATACTGTATTGTAATCTTATTATTTTAGCTTATAACTTTGTTTCTTTTAATACTGTAAGTCACCTTGGATCCTTTAGGAGAAAGGCAGCATATAAATATTTTAAATAAATAATAAACAAAGAAAACATGCAATGATATTGCTCAAAAAATTCAGCCGATTCAAGATTTGGCGTAGATTTGGCAAGATTTGGATAGATTTGGCAAATCTATCCATCTCAGAGACTCTGCACTTCAAACAGTCACTCTGTACTTAAACATGATGGTGGTGGTAATGGCACAGACTTAAGATATTGTTAGGGGTATAAGTCGGAAAATACCACATTTTAGAAACTTTGATCTTTTAGAAAGTATGGTGTGAAACCAAGATATATTTCCTTAAGACTATCTATATCTATATCTATATCTATCTATATCTATATAGTCTTGAAATATATCTTGGTTTCACATCATATCTTGGTTTCACATCATCTACTTAAGCTATATACTGTATTTTTGAAACAAGATACAGCCAAATGAGTCCATTAAGCTAAAACGCAGAATTAGATTTAAACTAGAGAATAATTCAAATACAATTTACTAAAGTTTTCTAAGTTTATTTAAGTTTACTTACTTTTATATATGGATCTGGTCCATTTTCACTTTCTTTGGGATCTTTCAGCAAAAGGACTTTCATTGTTTTCTGGAGAATTGCTAGAGAATACTGAAACACAAATGTTAATATATCTAAATTAGATCTAGAGGACTCTTCTCTGTACAATTGCTATACCAGCTGAGCATCACAAGAAACAAGATAATTAACAGTTGCATAGACAGAATGCTTCACTGCTCAATGAGTAAGCAGTTAATGTGCATTCTCTGGAAATGAACATCTACCCTGATAAGGCGAACAAAGTACATGCTGGTTTGAAATGATATGGTCCCTCTGCCAAATAAGATAGAGTAGAAACACATGTGGCTTAAAAGAAATATCTTCTAGTCTACAACAAAATAATGTATACTAAAAATGATAGCCCCTTCTTAGAACTTTGCCAAACCTGCAGAAGTACTGCAATAATCCGTGAAAATGTTAAAACGACTATTTTCCAACGCAGCTATGATTTTAAATATTTGCAAAAAGAATATCCAAACAATCCTGATATGCACATAACAGAATCACCTGCCAGGATTTCGAGCACAGCTCCAGTTCAGCTTAAATGTTAGCATGTAACGTTTTGTTCAAAATCCATTGCAGCAGAGGCAACAGGTCCCCCAGGGACACCTCTCTTTGTTCAAAACGCATGGGACAAAGGAACTCTGATAAATCCACATCCAGCAACATCTCTCTCTTTCTCTCTCTCTGTTTTTTCTTTTACAAAATATAAAACAGAATAAGCAGAGTAATAGATAGAGACAAGTATATACCTCTCAGGAAGGAAGAGGCCAACAGTGAGAATGTATATACACCTCAGACTCCTTCATTTAGTTGATTTATCCTGCCTTTCCCTGGAACTGAAACCCAAAACAGCCTACAACAGTGGTCCCCAACCTTGGGCCTCTAGATGTTCTTGGACTACAACTCCCAGAAGCCTTCACCACCACCTCTACTGGCCACAATTTCTGGGAGATGAAGTCCAAGAATATCTGGAAGCCCAAGGTTCGGGACCACTGGCCTACAACATAATTTTTCTGTGTCTAATAACTGTTATTTTTGGTTTTCCTACATAGTATTGCAACTAATGTATCAGCCAAAGCTAATAAGAGGTACTCCTGGTTCCTAGCAAATCCTGGACTTCCAAATATACTGTCAAATCCAGAAGCCTCTCAGCTTTGAACTTATCCTTTTGGGAAAGGGGGTGCCAATACCAGCTGAGTCCTTCTCTGTGTATTGACTTTATTCCTTCTAGAGGAAGATTTACAGCTCGCCATAATTATGTACGTATTACTATATTAATATTAATATATTAGGTTGGAATTATATTCAGAAATGTCTATTTAAATATGTTTACCGCATTAAAAATGCTTTTAAAGGCAAATATGGCAGTAAAGCCACAGGTTATTTGGCTATTATAAAAGGAGACCACAGCTAGAAAAAGGTTGGGAAATACTGTTCTAAACAATGTGCACAAGCTAGCAAAACATTTATTTTGCCTCTGGCCATTCATGACAGGCTTCTGAAGGAACAAATTATTCTTCTTTTTTCAAACACTGACAGGTTTAAGTGAAAGACAGCAAATATGTGTGAGCAATTTCAAAGTGGCATAATGCTTCAAACACACTGACGTCCTCACATGGTAATGCTATCCTACAGTTGAGACAGTCTCTGCGCTATTACAATTTGGACACTTCATTCTACAAAATTCTTTTTCTTAGCAACAACACATTACAGAAATTGTCATAGCACTGCACTGTAACTCTGGGCATATTGCCACCCTAGCAGATGTACATAAATATAAGCACCTATGAATATGCCAAAACACATGTTCAGTGAGCAAGCTCTCAGCCAGAATAGCTAAAAACTACTGTCAATTACTGTGCTTAGGTACTGAAACATACAGGTGCATCTTAAACTTTTTTCAATACAGTAATATATTTTTCAATACAATAGTTATCTTGTTCTCCAATTGTATTTCTATTTTGTGCAAGATTTTAACACACCCGAAACTCACAATTAACTGTAAATAACTGTAAAGTTATTTTGCACTGTTGCTACATCACTCATTTTTTGAACTATGAAAACAATCTACCATACAAAAGATGTCAAATACCACACAAAATGTAAAAAATAATACATCAACAATTCAGTGGGGGAAAGGTTGTGGTTTTCCAAGTCTAGCATAAAGAAACATTTTCCATACATATTAATACAGTATATTGTATATGTTTCTAGATAACACTAACATAGTTTCTTATCAAAAACTAATTTTTAAAAGCTCAAGGGTCAATATAAACATTAATGAGACCTTTCATTTCCACCCATTAACTCCCAGTAATATTTCTTCAATGTGCCCCTTAGCAATCTGATTTGCTTCCAAAGAGTAGTGTGATTTAGCAGTAATAAAATAAAGATCATGAAATACAAGACAGATACCTGAGGAAAAGTGTATGTTATAACGAACATCTTTCACTCATACAGGTGCACTGTTTCTGAACACTCGTCAGGTGAATCCTTTTGTTTGACACAGATATTCATTTATTTTTGATGTTTAGTCGTTAAGTCATGTCCCTACCATTTTTGTTGTTTATCATGTCCATCTCTGCATGAAATGTTCCTTTAAATCTCTAATTTTCCTAAACAGATCTCTGGTTTTTCCCTTTCTATTATTTTCCTCTATTTCTTTGCACTGTCCATTTAAAAAGGCCCTCTTGTCTCTCCTTGCTATTCTTTGGAAGTCTGCATTCAATTTTCTGTAACTTTTCCTATCTCCCTTGCATTTTGTTTTCCTTCTCTTTTCTTTTCTTCTCTTCTCTGCTATTTGTAAGGCCTCGTTGGACAGCCACTTTGCTTTCTTGCATTTCCTTTTCTTTCGGATGGTTTTTGTTGCTGCCTCCTGTACAATGTTACAAGCCTCCATCCATAGTTCTTCCGCCACTCTGTCCACCAAATCCAGTTCCTTAAATCTGTTCTTCACTTCCACTGTGACTAGCCCAGTGGTTTTTCCTACTTTCTTCAGTTTTAGCTTGAGTTTTGCTATGAGAAGCTGATGATCAGAGCGACATCAGCTCCAGGTCTTGTTTTTGCTGACTGTATAGAGCTTCTCCATCTTTGGCTGCAGAGAATATAATCAATCTGATTTCGCTATTGCCCATCTGGTGATGTCCATGTGTAGAGTCGCCTCTTATGTTGCTGGAAAAGAGTGTTTGTGATGAGCGGCTTGTTCTCTTGACAAAACTCTATTAGACTTTGCCCAGATTTGTTTTGAACTCCAAGGCCAAACTTACCTGTTGTTCCTTTTATCTCTTGACTCCCTACTTTAGCATTCCAGTCCCCTAGAATGAGAAGAACATCTTTCTTTGGTGTCAGTTCTAGAAAGTGTTGCAAGTCTTCATACAATTGGTCAATTTCAGCCTTTTCAGCATCTGTGGCTGGTGCATAAACTTGGATTATTGTGATGTTGAAAGGTCTGCCTTGGATTCATATTGAAATCATTCTATCATTTTTGAGATTGTATCCCAGTACAGCTTTTCCCACTCTTTTCTTGAGTATGAGGGCTACTCCATTCCTTCTATGGGATTCTTGCACACAATAGTACATATGATAATTGTCTGAATTGAATTCGCCTATTCCCGGCCATTTTAGTTCACTGACACCCAGGATGTCAATGTTTATTCCTGCCATCTCCTGTTTGACCACATCCAGCTTACCAAGGTTCATAGATCTTACATTCCAGGTTCCCATGCACTATTTTTCTTTCCAGCATCCAGGTGCGTCCGCAGTTGAGCGTCCTTTCGGCTTTGGCCCAACCACTTCATTAGCTCTGTAACTACCTGTACTTGTCCTCCGCTCTTCCTCAGTAGCATGTTGGACACCTTCCGACCTGAGGGGCTCATCTTCCAGTGTCATACATATCTTTTAGCCTTTTGTTTCTGTTTATGGGGTTTTCTTGGCAAAGATACTGGAGTGGCTTGCCAGTTCCTACTCCAGCTGGATCGCGTTTAGTTAGAACTCTCCACTATGACATGTCCATCTTGGGTGTCCCTGCATGGAATAGCCCACAGCTTCTCTGAATTACTCAAGCCCCTTCGCCACAACAAGGCAACAATCCGTGAAGGGGAGTTCATTTATACTACACTATTATCCTTCATACAAATGTACACCAATAGAAACACAAATGATAACATAATTTCAAGTAGCAATCTTTCCAGTCCAGTCTTATGAGCTTCCAAAGCACGTGAAAGTAGGATAATGAGCTAATTAAGAGCCTCAATAGTTTTACTACCTAAGATACTCCTTGCGTATCAAAACTACAGGAAAATATTTAGCTTAGGTGACACCATGAAAACTTTGCATTGCCCCTAGGTGGTTGGATATAGGGATATGGTAGAAGTACATGGTGACGTTGGTCAGCATTTAATTCATAAAACCAGAGTCTATATTTTATCTATCAAAGCTGTTCACAACAAGACAAAAACTAGTATCAGTCCCATAAGAAAAGCAGCACAGATACAAGCATATGTACACACACAGAGAAAGAGAGCATTATAGACCTTACTATGGTAATGTTATCATATAATGCCTATCTTATTATCCCACCCTCCTCATGAAACCAAGAAGTCTTGACATCAAGTTCTATAAATACCTTCAACACACACACATTTAAGAAGCACCACCAGGTCAAGACATAGGGAAATATCTCATAATCTCCAAGAAGAAAACAGAATATGGCCATAATGGCAGTGTTTAGGAAGGATGGGCCAAGCAAAAAGAGATGCCCAGCAATGCCACAAGAAATGAGAATGGCACAGCATGGCAACAAACCAGGAAGGAGAACTGGGTGTTGATGAGGATCTTGCATCAACACTGCACATCACAGCAGCCAGTAACAGTAATCCCAGCCAAGATTGGACCTAAACAATTAACTGGATTGCAACCCCCAGAAAATAGTGGGATTTATATGTAAACAGAATAGTGCCACAGAGTGCACAGCACAAAGGAAATAAAGAGTTAACAAAGATGGTCATAACCTGACCCCAACAGAAAATGAACACTTTTTCTCATGTATACATCAAAGAGAAATTGTGGCAGAGTACTCACACACAAAAACAACCAATAACAATGAGATGCAAATTTTCAGGAATACAGAAAGAGCACAGTTCTCAATTCCACTATCTAATTGATGGATGAGCACAGGATATATAATAGTTTGTACAGCTGTGAGCAGAGGTTTGGTAGTAACAATGATTCTCAGGTCACAGATTATCAGACCACATATTGAAGTCAAAGCTTTGAAATAACACATACAGAAATAACCATGCATTCACCGTTACTAACATCTATAACAGGATTGACAAATTTTGCCCATACAGATTGTTTAGACTTCAAATCTCCCCCAAATCCCAGCCAGTACAATGGATTATAAAAGATGACGGAGGTGCAGCCCACACACCTCACAAACCAGATGCTTCTCACCCCAGATTTATAGGGTAGAAGACTTTGAATTTTGACTATGCTTCAGAACTGTTCTGAAACAAATAGCCTGAGAACCATCTCATGAGATGATTCCATACATGTGTGTTTCATAGGTGGGTTGATTTACCCATGCATGTGTACCCTCTGCAGCTGCATGTGTGAACCAGTTATGCCAAGAACATTGTATTTTAATTGTTACCAGATGTTGAATTTCCATCTGTAATGTTAATGTGTGATGGCTTATTTGCATAGGCAAGCAATGTAATAATAAGGCAAGAGGCATGTAAGTGGTGTACATGTATGGGTAAGGCAGCCTCTAAAACCAAAATATCTCAATCTGCAAAATATCCAGCCAGCTTAACTTTGACATAGCCAGAGTGAAAACACATTACCACTTATATAAATGTGTACCATTTTTCCTGAAAGCACAATGCAGTACGCACTACAGGTGAGAAAAGTACCTCAGAAGTATGTAATGTACTATGAATATGATAATGTGTGTCATGGGAAATCTCATCGATGCTGGCCAGGATGGCCCTATAAAAATTGCAAAGCAGCACCTCACATGGCCATTTCTCTTTCAGAAATCAGTAAAAAAAAAGTTATCCATAACAGGGGTTACTTAACTTTCCTATTTAATCTGCCAAACTATTTCATCAAAGGACAATTTCAGTTACCAAATGGGTGCCTGAGCCCTCAAACTCAACCAGGAGCGTACTAACCCAAACCGAACACTATCTACCAAAGCTGAAATCCAATATCATTTTGATTTTAAAAAGGCAATCAAGCAGGGCAGCCCCTGTATATATGTACAGAATCACAAGGGATACGGAACACCCACCCTTGAACCCGCAGGGCTGCGATCATTGACAAACCCGGAGGGCAGAGCTACTCCGATGTCGTTTCTGCGACTCCTTTCATCTCTACACCCTCGGGTTCAACTCCGGCGTTCAAACCAAGGGCAGGAACCCACCCCTTCCTAGATGGGTCATGTAGTCGGTGCCAAAGCTCCACTCCACCTGCAGAGCCCATCGCGGGCGCCCAGCCTAACCTGCGGGGTCGTGTGGAATCACTGTGCAAAGATCCGGGGGGGGGGGAGTTTAAACTTGTCTGTGTCGAGATCCGATTCCCCGCCCGCCGTGAAGCGGAGTGAAGTCAGTTCTCGATGACGACACCAGCTCCGCTCACCTGCGCGGAGAGCCCGCTCGCGAAGAGGCTTGGGCGCGGCGAGGGGTGGTAACGATGGGGGACAACCGCCCCGTCCGATTCCCACGTTCGTCTTGTCCGCTGCCGGGATGGCCGCGGCCTACCTTTTCCGGCTGCCGGGGCGCATGCGCACAGGAATCCAGGCAAAAGCCGCGGCGGCAGCATGGCTTCTCGGGCTAAGCGGAGGCGAGCGGGTGGCCCGCCCGATTGCCGGGAGGAGGAAGGCGGCGGGGAAGAGGAGTCAGACTCGGACCTGGAGAGCGACGAGGACGAGGAGGGGGAGGAGGAGATTAACGAGGTGAGTGAGGGGCCGCGGTTCCTTTCTGATCGCCTCCTCTCTGGAGTAACTTCAGTTTCTCCTCTAGGCCCTGTTTCCGGCTCCTTTCCCAAAAGGAGGGTTGCCCAGTTTGCCCATAATTTCTTGTCCCGGTGAAAAGGTCTCCTTTCTGTCGTCAAGCCTCTTTCCTATGCCCTTCTCGGGGGCGGGGATGTCGCTGGGAGATCCGTGGCACCTGGAGATCCACTCCAGGCTTCCCTTTCTCTATTTGAGAGGGTCTGATCCGTTTCTATCCCAGTTATAAATTTCCCTGTTTTTCTTTCTTCGAGCCATTCTCTGCTCCGGAAAATCCACCTCCTTTCTCTAGAGCTGTTCAGTCTTAAGTTAAAAGACTTAAATAACAATTTAAAATCTAACCATGCCCACTAATCAAAGCAAATGCAGCATAATAAAGTGCAACAACATTTAGTGAGGTCAGTGGCAGCAGAAAAGCAAACTATAGAGCCTTCCGTTGTGTGAAGCTGTTTGAATACACTTTTGATATTTTTGTCTTTTTGGCTAGTGAACTCAGCTGGTTCACTAGCCTGTACAGAAGTGCTGGCCATTTATTTTAGGCCCCACTAAAATAAACTTCAAGGCTGTATATTGTCACCCTGCTTATTTAACTTATATGCAGAATACATCATGCGAAACGGTGGACTGGAGGAATCCCAAGCCGGAATTAAGATTGCTGGAAGAAATATCAAAAATCTCAGATATTCAGATGATACCACTCTGATGGCAGAAAGTGAGAAGGAACTAAAGAACCTCTCAATGAGGGTGAAAGAGGAGAGTGCAAAAAAAGGTCTGAAGCTCAACATAAAAAAAAAAAAAAACAAAGATCATGGCCACTGGTCCCATCACCTCCTGGCAAATAGAAGGGGAAGATATGGAGGCAGTGACAGATTTTAGTTTCTTGGGCTTCATGATCACTGCAGAGGGTGACAGGAGCCACGAAATTAAAAGATGCCTGCTTCTTGGGAGGAAAGCGATGACAAACCTTGACAGCATCTTAAAAAGCAGAGACATCACCTTGCCAACAAAAGCCCGAATAGTCAAAGCTATGGTTTTTCCTGTCATGATGTAGGGAAGTGAGAGCTGGACCAAAAAGAAAGCAGACCGCCGAAGAATCGATGCCTTTGAATTGTGGTGCTGAAGAAGGCTCTTGAGAGTCCCTTCGACTGCAAGGAGAACAAACCTATCAATTCTAAAGGAAATCAATGCTGAGTGCACACTGGAAGGACAGATCCTGAAGCTGAGGCTCCAGTACTTTGGCCATCTCATAAGAGAAGACTCCTTGGAAAAGACCTTGATGTTAGGAAAGTGTGACGGCAAGAGGAGAAGAGGACAACAGAGGATGAGATGGCTGGACAGTGTCTGCGAAGCGACCAACATTAATTTGACACAACTACAGGAGGCAGTGGAAGATAGGAGGGCCTGGCGTGCTCTGGTCCATGGAGTCATGAAGAGTCGGACACGACTAAACGGCAACGACGATCCGTTTCTATCCCAGTTATAAATTTCCCTATTTTTCTTTCTTCGAGCCATTCTCTGCTCCGGAAAATCCACCTCCTTTCTCTAGAGCTGTTCAGTCTTAAGTTAAAGGACTTAAATAACAATTTAAAATCTTAACCATGCCCACTAATCAAAGCGTCAATGCTAATATAAAAGCAGATGCAGGATAATAAAGCAACAACATTTAGTCAGGTCAGTGGCAGCAGAAGAGCAAACTGTAGAGCCTTCCGTTGTGTGAAGCTGTTTGAATACACTTTTGATATTTTTATCTTTTTGGAGAGAAGATACTGAACTCAGCTGGTTCACTAGCCTGTACAGAAGTGCTGACCATTTATTTTAGGCCCCACTAAAATAAACTTGCAAAATGTTCTTAGTTTTTTACTTGGTCTCTCAAATTCAGCACCAACTTAGAAGCCCCTTAGAATCTGTGAATTCATGCCATCTCACTTTTTCATTTTCAGTAATATTAAGGGGGTGCGGAGGGGATGGAACTTCTTGTTTCTGTTATTTAAAAAAATTGAAAATCATAGATCTACTTAAGTTCAGTATATTTTCTACCTACCCTCACTGTCTCTGGTAAGCATCTATCTCATATGTCTTACAGTATATAACTCTTAAGACTTTTTTTTTAAAAATAATTCATCTGAAGTAAACTTGCAAAATTGTGTGTAATTTCTCTTCATTGTTTGTCCACAGGAAGTAAATATTGAATTTGAAGCACATGCAATATCTGATAATGATAAAAATGGAATTAAAAGATTGCTGCAACAGGTACAGCGTCTGATCTTCTAGCATTTGGTTATAGTTTTGTACATTGAAATATTATTAAATAAGATGATATATCGTGAATTACTGGGGTGGAATTCTTGCGAATTCATATGTATCCAAACCACTGAAGCACTCTGATTTACATGTTCTGATACCAAACCATCAAACTGGTGATTCATGCCCACGGCTGAACTAGGATATAGACAATACAAACTATCGGGAGTAGATACTTTACATTGTCTATATCCTAGTTCAACAGTCTTGCACAATTGACTGCTCATTATGTCAAAACAAAGGTGGACAACTTGTGCTTTTCCAAATGTTGTTGGGCTATATCCCACAAGTTCTCACCAACGTAGTCAGTAGTGAGGGACAAAAGACAATTGCAGTCAGCATCTACAAGGCCACCAGTTGCGCCTCTCCCATGTCACAGACATATTTCATTCCAGTGCTTGTGATTTCCCTGCACCTTGTCTTTGCTCTCCACTGGGATCACAGAAAATTAAATATACCTCAGCTTCAGCTTCTGTTTGCTTCTAAAGTTATTTTCTGTGTGCAGGTGGATTTTCAGGAGGAAATTGAGAAAGTACTCCTGATTAGGGATCCTGATGTTCTTTCTAAAGAAAAAGATGTCACAGATCCCAAGCATGGGATTCAAACAAAAGCATTCATGAAGTACATTGTTTGATCTTCCCTAGATAATCTTTCATGGGTTTTGCACAACTACAGATCATGATAATGCTGTAATCAAAATTCTATAAGAAAATACGACTGCATGTAAAGAGAAGTGACTGGTTTAATATTGTAGGAGCAGAAAATGTAAATGAATTCATGTCATAAGAAGAGGGGCTAAATGTGATGAACTTGAAACCTAAGCAAGTTGGGCCAGAATGTATGTGAATACTTTGTTTCCATGGATTTAATGCTATGTATGTCTTTAAGTGTCAGAGCTAGAATGTTATAATTACATTTGGCATATCATAAACAACAGAAGCATATTAAGTATTCTACAACAAAAAATGTACGCTGTTAATTTTACAGAGTTCTTCTCTCCCCTCCTCCAGCTGTTTCTAAAGGCTCCTGTAAATACAGGTGAACTGACAGATATATTGATACAACAAAATCATATTGGGAGTGTTATCAAGGTGAGTTATCTTCTAATTGTCTTTCTTTAGTACATTGGTTTTTTTACAGTAGAATGGTGATAATTTGTAGCACATATCTATGGTGAGTTAGCAAGGTACACTCGCTATTTTCCCTAATATAGCCTTTGGGACTGAAGCACACATGCTGTATGCAGGCCAGGAGTGGGCAAGTTAGTGCCCTCTTATGTTTTTCTGATTCAAGTACCTATAATATCTGACTATTGGCTGTGCTATCTGGGGGCTTCTCAGTGCTGTAATCCAAAACACCTGAAGAACACTAGGCTGCTTGCTCTTAAGGGGGGCCATCTTAATAAAAAATGTAGACATAAATATTCTGAGGAACAATACAATGGCCTTCCTTTTTGCAGTTGCTGTAGCCGTAGCCTTAATCCTGCACTGGGAACATACTAATTGTTGCAAAACAAAGAATAAAAGGTGGAAACACATTTTAGGGGTCAAAGAACTAGTTTGTAGTGGAGAACCTCTCAAACAACTCCTAGTCTAGTCCATTTTAATTTCTAAGGGAAATTGAAAACAGGTTGTTATTGATTAAAGGAAAACACAAAGTATACTTGTTTTATTTTTCCAAAAAAAAATATACCCTTATACTCTACCCTTCTAATTTTTAAGCAGTGGTTAAAGTGACTTGTTATGTGTCATTAAGTCACCTCTGTCTTATGGCAACCCTATAGAATCACAGAATAACTGAGTTAGAAGAGGCTTATAAGGCCATCAAGTGCAATCACCTGCTCAGTGCAGAAATCCAAATCAAAGCAGATCTGATAGATGATTGTCTAATTTTCTCTTGAGTGCATCTCACCACCTTCCAAGGTAATTGATTCCATTATCATAGGAATAAGTGGCTTCAAAGATGTTCTGACATTAATAGTCCTGCTTATCTCTTGCAAACTCAAGATTGTGGCTTACATTATGTTGGGTGGTGTACCTTACATGAATATTTAAAAAAAAACAACTACTGTAACACTAAAAAGCATTTTAAAGCAGAAATAAATGGTAGCAAGTGTTTCTTAGTAGCCCTTAAAAAGGGCTGTTTTGTAAAATGTCCTCAATGCCACAGGGTCAGCACTTTCAGAAAAGCCAGCGTTTTAGCCAGGTGGTGAAAGACAAACAGAGAACTTACTAAACTTCCCTTGGGCATGGATTGGGAGTGGCCACAAGGAAGGCCTCCTCTAACATCTCAGCAGTCACCCGTCCTGGGATACAGAGCAAAACCTTTAATCATCTGGCCCGTGTGTGGTGAGACAATCTTTCAAGTATCTACTAATGTTTGTGCATCCTTACTTTCATTTTCTGAAAAACACACATACATAATATGAAGAGCCATCCTCATCCTGCTTTAGGCATAGACTTATAACTCATCATACACAGTGTCCAGTAGGCACCTGGAACAAACACATAAGAAATATCCATTCATCTTAAGGAGGTAACCTGCTGCTTTGCTTTTATATTGCTTTTGTGTTATTCAGAGAGAGGGGATTCTTGCAAGATAACTAGAAAGTCAATTAATAGCAAGGAGGCCGAACCAAGATTTTGGTATATTTTACATAAGTAAAGAATGTAGTTGTGGTTTTACCATTTCAAGTAACTAGTAGAACAATAGGGTAAATTCATCACTGTTCTGAAGTAGACCAAGTTGACTGTGTTGCACATTCACTTGTTTAAGTGTACAGTAGTATATAGTTAAGTGGTTCCAGGTTTTCTTGGACTGCAACTCCCAGAAATCCCAGCCAGCACAGCTGGTGGTGAAGGTTTCTGGGGAATGCAGTCCAAGAACACCTGGGTTACCCAATGTTGGGAATCACTGGTTTAGAAGAAAATTGATGAAGCACCTGTAGAATCACAAATGAACACTTGGTAGAAAATACTGTCTTCATTTTTACAAAAATATTCTAAAAGCTTGCTTTTTCAGGAACTGGGCTATCTCAGCATTTAACAGTATTCTTATCTATATTAGCTGACTTTTGAGCTGTAGAATAAGTGGTTAAGATTGAAGGTGGAGATGGTATTATTCATGTGAAATATGCTGCAAGAAGGCAGAAAAGTGCCATTTTATGTATGTTTACGTGGCCATAAGCTCCTCCGTGTTTAATATGATTTATATTTGGTTAAGCATGTAAACAATATTTTGTTGCACTTCCACTGAACAAAACATGATGCTAGCACAGGATCACGTCTAGCCATTGCATTTGTGAGTGCTGGATAGGTTTTCTTCACAGGGATCACCACTTGTACAAACGGTGCTGTCCCACATTACTTGCATGGCTGGGCTTTCTGTTCTGTATTCTTTCTGAAGAGTATAAATGGCTAGTGTGATTGAGAGCAATTTTATCACAATAATTATACGCCTTTCAGATACTGGTCCTATATCATATGTTGCTTTTTGAGGCATGGCCAGGAAAAATAGCATTTAACTCCTTTTATTAAGTAAAGGTGTTACTGAAGAAAATAAGTTCCTCTTGCTGATTATTTT